>NW_020291907.1:399764-523011 GCF_003184865.1 Aspergillus homomorphus CBS 101889
GGTGGTGTATTACAAGCGTATGTGGGAAGATCGTTTGTTCTTTTTTTTTTTTTTTTTCGTTAGTTCTTTTGGTCTTGGAATTGAGAGGGGTGGAGAGAGGAAGTGACGGTGAGGGAGTGGGGGAGGGCTTGGGGAGGGATGTAGTTCTGGATTGGTGATGCGACTCACAATCCGGTAGGCTTCTTTTAGGAATTCGTCTGCCGTCTCGGTCGAGAGATACCCCTTCGATAGGCGCGAGGCATTGGATTTGCTTTGGAGCAGATCCCGTAGGGTCGGGGTGAGGTCTGTCATGGTGCTTGGTTGTCGGAAAGGTATGGTGTAGTATGATGATGATGATGATGATGTTGTTGTTATTGACAGCTTGATGGTAGGCGGTGGAGAGCGCCGAGGCGGAGTGTCCCGTGATGGGCGCATAAACTATGTAAGATGCATAGTTCATAAAGAGGTATGGATGCCTCAGGCAGGGTTCGGTATAGATCTCGGTGGTGCTACTGTATTCTCGTCTTCATCATTTGATCATAAAGCCTACAATTCGTATATATCAGCTGCATGAAAGTGTCCATGGTAGACTAGTTCTTGCAATCTTGCTCCTTTTTTTCTGTAATTCGCTTCCTACCATAATTCAGTTCCTGTATACTTCGGCCAAGACCAGTTCGGTACAGTACAGGTCCTAAGTGACTGGAGAAATCCGGTACAGTAGCATCGAAAATCTCTTTCTTGTGCATTACCTCCGAGTTTCAGTGGGATTATGTATCGCGACACATATCATTCAGAGTCAAAGGCATAAAGTAGACTTTCTCATCTCAGAACCCTCACTCGACAAAGAACACCATGGTGAAACCCCTCAGTTTTGTAGGTATATAAGAGACATGCAAGCCCAAATTATCTGATGAAGCATCACAATGATCCAAAACTCTAGCACCATCATTCAGTCGACAGTGATCGACTGTCTGGCTACGACCCGTGCAACCAGAGACAACGTTGCCCACCCTCCATATACCCACCAGCGATGGATGTGGACGGCATCGTAGTAGATGCCTTCCGCAGGGGAAAGGTTCGATACACCGTCTTCGGGGCGCCGGTCTTGGAGCTCTTTGGGCTGCAGGTTAGCTATCCCGATTTCTGCGGCTATGTCATCCCCGACAAGTACATCTCCCATGCCTGCCAAACACTCGAGGATTTTGGTTTGGAACGTTGCAAACACGGAACTGCGTGTTCAACGATGACGGGGCACAAGCAGCCCCCAACGGACGTATATCACTACCACCTCGAGGACGACGTGGACCGACTAACGGTGACAACTCCCGGGTCCACCACCTTAGCAGACACCAAGCCTCCTGCAAACGACCTCCAGGGCTGGCCGATCCTGACTGTCCGAATCTACCGGAAAAGCCTGTTCATGTGGCATGTGCACGACCCGCCGCTTCACAAGCCGGGGAAGCACCACCTTGATTACATGCTGAGTGGGGAGCCGGAGAACCGGCTGCAGAACATCGGGCGCGAGGATGTGATGCTCCCTAGCCCAGGGTGCTGGGCACAAACCTTATTCCTCCTGCTCTGCCGTGATCTGACTGGCGGTAGTGTGTTGCAGGAGATTTGGATAGGGGAGCTTACGAAGATGGCCGCTTCGCTCAAGGATATTTACCTCGACATTGAGCCCCACTTCGGGAGCTTGCTGCTGGAGTTCAAGAAATCCATCCTTGAGGATCAGGATCCGCTCCGGGAGGAGATTCGGGACGCCCTTTGGGAAATTGGTCGCGTCATGAAGTCGTCTGATGAGATGCCCAAGACCCAAGGGGCCTTGTACAAGGACCTGGGTCTTGTAGCACCGTACGGCAATGGAGTGGATGACGAGGAATCTGAGACTGATAATTGTGGCGACGAGACTTATGAGAACGATGAAGTTAATGATGAACTTGAAAACAGTTCTAAGACTCTGGTTCTTCAAGAAGCCATTGAATCTGAAAACGAGGAAGAGCCGGAGACTTGCGCCTGTTCAGGCTTCAGTGAGCCAGAGGAAGGCGAGTCACTCAACGGCGACAGCGACAACGACAGCGAGTCCAGCGATTCCACCGAGCTTGACAGTGAGTACCTCCCGTAATCCCTGGGCCTTGGTAGAGTCTTTGCCATGAATGACGGTCTCTAGAAGTTACATTTTGCCAGATAATATATTATTTGATATGCCGAAACCATGTACCCCGTAATGTGAAGTAGTGTGTGATTTAATATGAAGAAGAACGCCTGATGCGTCGAGAAGAGCTTTGGTGCTCTTGTCTAAAATCTTGGCAATATAATGCGGACTGATCTTGACAGCATCAAGGATGAAGGACAAGGCCCTGCCTTAGAAGATTGGGCAGAAAATCAGATTGTTGAAAATCTCTCTGCCCAGGTCAACAATTAACTCCTGCGAGTCCATCGGTATCACCTCGCATACAGCTTGAAGCGTGCCGGAGAGCATGCACAATGTCATGACTTGCTTTGCTGTCGATTCTGTGTTCAGCCCCGCAGACGATGGGTCTGGACTAGTGGCTTCAATAATTTGTCTGTGTAGATAGTGGCTTGCTGCGCACAAATCGACAATCCTCTCACAGTCAAGATGATGGGCCAAAGCTCGTCTACTAAGGTGCCGCAAAATTGACCCTCCTCAAACTTAACAAGTATTGTAGGAGTTTCGTTCTAATGAGAGGTGGATATTCTGATAGGCCAACGGGAACGTCTGCATGGGCTTTTGACAACATTCAACAAACACGAGAGAGCATGGGAGAGAAAAGCGGCATAGCATAGGATGGGCTCAGCTGACAAAATTGGTCATAGTATTTCCTCCACACAGCTGAGGGAAGATAGTAACGCGTCTTCGAAATTGGGCGGCAGTGATACCCTGAAAGAGGATATTGTGGAAGGAAGAACGTCAACTCCACTGCTCATCCCCACCACATGAAGAACCAGCGGGACATCCGACTTGGTATGGCAGGCACACGGGCACAATCCAGGGCTACTGAGACATAGATGAACTGTACTTACAGCTGCAGTGTTTCCATCTAATCTAGTCAATAAAAAAACTTCTTCACATGATATACTCAGAATCTCACTCATAGCCACAGAGTTCACGATATATGAGACCAAAACATAAACTTCAATTGTCTATACTAAAGAGCAGGCCTCAAATCCATATCCAAAATCACACACTAAGTATCTAAGTATAGTCACCCAGAGAACCAAGAGCCACTATTCAGACAAGACTGGAGAACAACCTCCCGAGTCTAATGAAAATGAGTCGCCACCCGCGCCTCCGGCCCACCGAAGATCATCTCCCACTTGCACTTACAGCGCGGACACGTCAGCACCTCGGTGACACGCAGACATTTATCCGTCCACGCTTGAAAGCAGGCCGTGTGGAAGTTCTTGTTGCAACCCGTACAGTACCACTTCAACGGGCTTCCAGGAATCGGTGTCCCTTGACACAGGCCGCAGTGGCCCTGAACCGACACCGCGTTCTTGTTGCACCGGACCATGCAGGTCGGGATAAAGTTGGCTATTGTGTAGGTCATGGTCACTTGTCAAAGTCGGATTGCTTAGACTAGTGTGATGCGCTTGCGTGGCTCAAGGCTCTGTCAGTGGCAGGGGCTTTGCAGTCGGGGAGGGAGCTGCTGGGTGAGAATGCTGCAGATGTCCGTGTAGCTGTGTTGGGTGGAGCGGCAGCAGTCGTCGGCTGAGATCTGTTGGCTAGATGTATGAGCAAGTCGCTTCTGTCCGTTGTTGCTGTTGTCCTTGTCGATAGTCTCGTTGGTCTGACTGTGTGGGTTGTTGGTCTTGTGGCAGACCCAGCACTTGGACTCAAAGGCTGTCCCGTAGTCGATGAATATATTCGCGCCGGGGAGAATCCTGAAGCCAGTGAATACGGCTCAATCTTAGGAATCTTTCTGTGTAAGATGACCTCTGATAAGGACTACAGGGCCTGGCTATTGAGGCCCAAGCAGTTCTGTTTGTTAGGGGGGTCAGTGAGAGGTAGTTAGAGTTTGAGACAGTTTGGGCGCCGTGGTTGCGTATGTGCCAATATTGACGGCAGGTTGGGCCGAGAAGGGCTTTTATGGAAGAAAATAACTCTATTAAATATAAGGAGAACAATATCTTCTCAAGGGCGTGTACTATAAAGATTTGCATCAAACCTTGATTGAAAGGCATACCATAAGGTAGTGTTCTTTGTTGAAAGTGGCACTAACCGCCATGTATAAGGAACCTGTGTAAAGAATACCAGACTCCATGAATACCTTATTAATAATTGATGAATCTCGTTATCCTTTGCTATAAATTCATGTCTACATGCATGCAGAATAAGCTTGAACAACTCGATTCGATGAGAATTGCATGAGAAACCTGCATTTCCTTCTGAGAATGAACACGGGCGCCCACGCTCGTTGACTATTTCTCAATCTTGGGCATGTATCTTATCGTTCCAAGTCAGAGAGACGACTGCGTATAGTCCTTGAACCTGAAAAAACCTACCAATCCATTGCCGCCACATAAAAAAGACAAAGGAAGACAAAGGCCTAGTACAAGCACTTGCCGTGCCGTAGAGCTGCGTAGATACTATGAAGCTCTGCTAGACATAATCTCAATTCATCTCCAGCCTTCAAAGACTGTAACAATGTTCGAATTCAATGAACAAGTATTACTATCGTAGACGTACACTATATGCAGTACACACAAAAACCTCCCCGACCAGCTTAGTGATATACAAAACACGAATCCCAAAATACGCCCCACGCTATGAACAGTAAGAAAAACTCATGACCGCACGGAGAAAGCACTAGCTACCCATCCTGTCTGAAGTCCTTCTGCACCCGAATCCCATGCAATGGCAGCAAGTCTTCATCCCCCGTCGCAGTGCTCGTCCTCCCCCGGATTTTCGTGACTGTCTGGCCCCGATCATGCTTCGGCCGCAGCGACACCTCCATCTTCAGCGGGACGTTATCGATGTCAGCCAACTCGCCGTCGTCGGGTAGATGATAGAACGAATGGCGGACGACAGGGCGGGAGGATGCCCCACCACTGCCGGTGCCGGAAAGCGGGATATCGCCGGCCCCCAGCCGACTGGCCAGCTGCGTGGCCTCCGACTTGGAGGACAGGTGGTTGGCGGAGTGGCCGGTGCTGCGGAAGATGGCGGGCATGACGGCCTGGATGCCCAGCTTGCGGGCGGCGAGCTGCAGCGCGGGTCGAACGGTTGGGAGGCAGGCGGATACAATCCCGGCTGACATCTCGATGGCGGTCCATCCAACGGTAGGGGCTAAGGTGTAGGAGCTGTCGGCGGCCGTGTAGGAGAACAGGACGGTGAAGCGGTAGGCGGAGGCGAAGACCACGCTTTTTTTGTATTGCCTTAGTCTGGGCTGTTTTGGACAATGGGAGAAAACCGGAGCAAAGCTTACAAGAATCCCAGACCGAATGCTATGGTCAGAGCCACTTTTTCAGACATGCGGAGCTGCAACTTCCAGACTTGGGGCAATGGCAGGAACAGGATCACCAAATCGGTGGCAATGGTCGAGGTGGCATTGGCGATCCAGGTGCCTACCTGAGAGATGCAGTGGCCCGGTAAGCTGGGGTACCAGAGTTTTTGCACCGGGACACAGATGAAGATGAACAAGAAAGTGATGCAGATAACCCAGCAGATCACAAAGGTACCGATGATATAGGCCCACCGTTTGAAGTAGGCAAAGTGGAAGATGCGATAGTACATCAGCAGGATACTGAGCTTGGTCCACACCAGGTTGAACACATAAAGAATCTCGGCCACAACCAGAAATTTGGCGATGAGGATGACTTGTGAGGCCGGTAGCTTGTCGGCGTGTACGCCCATGCCTTCATGGATCATAGCAAAGATGAAGCCGACGACAACGAAGTTCCAGCCCTGGATGGGTGTCAGTGCGATCTGATAGGAGCCATAAATTTGAAGCATACCATAGAGAAGATAATCATCCAGTCATCCCACCAGAGTTTCTGCTTACGTTCCAAACGAGACACAATACGCAGCACAACACACAAAAAGGCAAGCACCGTCACCGAAGTGGTGGTGGCAATGGCCCATTGCTGTTCGTCAGTCGCCATGGCCACTATTAGAGAGAAATGGCCTGCGAAAGCGAGACTCCAAGGCAGTCCAGGTGGGAGGGTGATCACTATTAATATGGGAGCCGTGCATGGACAAAACCTTGGTGGGCGACCCACTGCTGAAGCTGCCGACCACGCTACATATGGGGGTGGGCTAAGGCAAGTGGAACAATTTTTTCCTGCCTACGCCGCGTGGCCAACGAGGAACTAGTCTAGGGTTGAACCAAACTCTGGAGTCAAAATTAAAGTGAACGAGAAAAGCGAACTGTTTAGTTTGAGGAAGTCTTGGAGAAGCTGTCGCCGGCTGCTGTCAGTTTCGAAAATCGCATGCCGGGTCCACTGTCCCAATTAGAGCTGGGCCAGACAACCCGGCTGGCCAAGACTGAGCATTCAACCTTTGGCCAAGGATGCACCGGCTCGAAGTAGTCGAAGCCACTAGAAAGACCCTAACTCGAGGTCGCCCCATCCGATGTGTCAATCCTTCAGCAGTTTCGACAGTTGTTCTGCCCACTTGGCACGGTTGGCATACAGTTCGTTCCTGAACTGTTCAACATTTTCCTGGGGCTAACTCCGTACTACTCTAGTCATTATCTGCGCCGCTACAGTAGCCCATATTATTTTTACCTCCTTCCAGCTGCCGCTCAGGCACTATAGCGAGTGACCATCTCACGGATCGCCGCGTTGACCTCCCGGGGATGCGTCGCATTCAGGTAGTGCGCGCCCCCCTCTACCATCTGCAACCTAGCCTCCTTACTTGCGGAGAACCGCTGGATCTGTTCTGCGGGGACCGTGGTCTTGAAGGGGAAATCTTCCGTCCCCTGATCATGACACATTAGCGGTTCCTGCTTCCCCGAGGCGCTTATCAGATTGATGTTCACTCACCTGCAACCAAAACACTGGGCACCGCACATCCTTCAGCCGCAGCAGCAGACCATCTCGCGTCAGCAGACACATCAACGCCATGCGCACTTTCTTGCGTCCCTCGTCTCCCGTATAGACCTGCTTCAGCGTCTGCACCCAGAAGTCGATCGTCTCGGGCGTTCCCGCCGCCCCAAAGCCGATTCCCGCCACCATACCACACCATACGTCGTCGACCACAAAGTCTGGGGTGGCGGTTTCGGTCGTCCATTTCTCCAGGAATGGGGTAAGTAGGGTAACGGGGTCCCAGCAATCCTTGGTGCGGGAGTCGGCCGATTCGTAATCCATCGAAGTACCAAGGGGCAGGATGCCAAGGATCTATCAATAGCAAAGGGGGAAAAGGGAGCACGTGTAAGTGAATGACTCGATCTTCGCAAGGATGAAATAAGCGTGAAACCAACCCTATCTGGCGCCAAAAGAGCCATGCGTGCTACAACCCATCCTCCCTGGCTGGTTCCAAGGGCAAACGCCTGCTGAATGCCCAGTTTTTCCATCACCTGAAGGGCCATGATGGCCGAGTCCCAGTAAGTGAAGTGTTCGGCGGCGGGCGCCAGACAGCGGGTGGCGCCATGGCCAAGAGGCTCGATGGCAAGCAAGTTGGCGGTGCTGGTCAACTCAGCATCCTCGAACTGGGGGCGATAGAGCGACACAGTCATGCACATCGAGTTGATGAGCACACAAGTCGGCTTGGAGGGGTCGTAAATGTTGTTGTTGGACAGGGCATAGCCAACTTCGATGCCACCCAAGTGGGGGACGGTGATGGTCTGTTGAGCGGCCATATTATTAGATGCTGTTATCGATTGAGTGAGGCAATGTGCGGAGTGTATATAAGAAAAGGTAGAAGAGAAGGCAGGAAGGTTTGGATTCGAGTTAATCTGAAAGGATTCCCCAATTTCCTAAAGTCGGTCTCTAGTCGGTTCCTTCCGCCGTAGACTCGACTATTAGTCTAATTATTATACGAATTTCTTGCTTGTCTCTCTCTCGAGCTGCAAACCCCTTTTAATCCACTACCACGCCATGGAGGTAGCGACATGAGACGTGGGACACCATTCGCACGGCAAGAACGGATTATTTGCGCTGGGTGTGTGCGGGTAAAAGGAGAACGAGGGTGTGTTGGATGGGGCACGAGTTAATGACAAGCCCTGACACAACCGGGCCAGTCCACGGAGTTGCTTCCCCAATCCGGGCGGCCTGCTCCACAAGGGCAGCGGGTTCCTGACTCAATCCCATGCTATTGTTTCTCGTGTCGTGGCCTGCCTTCATAGAATTCTCTGTCATACGGTACTCGAGCGCTTGCAGGGGCACGCACGTACTGAGAGCCTTTCACGAGCAATCCGACGCCGTGACATAATTTTCTTGTGGTTAAAAAGGGCATTGCGACGAATCCGAGCTCGCACGGGGTCATTCCCGTTCTCATTGGTCGGAACCACAAATAACGTTCTGACGGCGGCTTGGATTCCCTCGTAAGAAGTCTAAACCCGAACCTTCGACATCAGTAATAGCATTAGACGCCTCAAACTAAGGGACATCGAAGAGGCCGGGCCGGTCATTGTCTCTTGCCGAAAAAAAAAGAAGAGTGGCCAGTTGAACTGTGAGGACAAGGGGACAAGTTGAAACATGGGATGATGAATGACAGACGGGAGCAAAACATGGATCAGCCCCTGGTAGGGCCAATTAAGCTTATTAAAGTTGATTAAAAATGATGGTCACCACCATTACCTATTCATCCTGCTGGTCTCCATCCACCACATGGCAGAACAGGAGGGATCCAGGCCTGCAGCAATAGCAGGATGTAATACCATTCTATCCTCACTCTAATGCAATAATTTAGTGTCATAAATGCCATGACTCTTCTTTCTTTTCTGCCGGGGAAAGCGTCCTCCACCTGACCGCTTCTTCGCCTTCAATCCCCTCAAAATCTCCGAGATTTGTCCGGTTCTCCGGCTATTGAACCACTTTTACTATTGCCGACGATGCACACAATGGTGATAGTAAATAATGATTCGCAACCACAAAAAACTATACTTCAAAAGAAAAGTCACCGATCGTATTCCCTTGATGCGCCATAAGTCATCTACATTCCAGTAATATGACACCTCATTAAACCCCGCCTCGGCGCCAAGCGGGTCTACACGCCAACTTCTCAACGCGGAAAATGCTCAGGCATGGCGGACTCTACATTCTGAATCCATACATACGATCTGCCTGGTCTGATGTCTGACTATGGCGCAACACTCATCAGTCCACGGCTTGACCCGCTTCCTTCCTTTCTCTCCCCTGGCTCCTCGGCTTCGTTAAGAGAGCATCTCTCACTTGCCACACACGTGCATAACTAATCTGCAAGGTCGCCGAAGTCAGGGGTAGCGGGAAGATGTGGCTTGCGAGCATTATGCACCCACGGACTGTGTCTCGCCCGTTCTTCACAGTGGTCCCGCCCCACGCATAGCCTCTGAAGCAACCCACGCATGCACCAGTCTAGTCAAGCGCCTTTCGGCATATCTTTGAAGACCCGAGGGTTTGACAACTAGGGCTAAGCTATTATTGCGACCGAGATGCTGTGTGGTGATGATGAATAATTCTTTGTATTTTGTTCTCTATATGTCCATAGCATGTATTTATATCACAATGTAGCTGTTGCCGTCAAGTCATGACTTTACATGACCCCAGTTTTAAGGGCATCGGTTATTACAACAATAGAGAAGATGCTGGACGAAGCAATCTGAAGATTACACCCGGACAAGTCGTCAGCACCTCAAGATCTGAACTCATAAGCTGGTGGCTTTTTCATCTTGCTTGCATGAGTCTGGGACTTGTTGGAGTTTTAAGGTTTTGTGAGCATAGCCGTCATTGGTCATTGGTGTTCCTTAGTGACAACAGAGAAGGGTAAGCCATCTGACTACCTAATAGTCCATTGCTATCACTGACTCTACTGCCTAGGACAACTTATATGGTATATTGCGCTGGATGTGAACTTCTCAATGGGAATGATATGAACAAAGCTAGGATTACTTTACTTCTGCAGATTTCGGGCCATCTAGGCGTCGAACTTGTTCATTCTTGATACCTCATCTTCGACTTTCGAAACGCAAGAGTGATGCGGCCGTATTACACACCCTGACACTTATTTTCATGCACCGGTGCCGGCGAACAGGAGTTGAGCAAATCGTCCACAAGAATACTTCTATCGGTCATCATAGCCTCAGTGCTCACGAAGCTAGGATCTTATGGTACCGCTCATTTTATACATACACAAGGCTTCGGGTCGGCGAAATCGGTAGCTCAAGTTCCCAGATGAGGAGTCTCTCATGCTTGCTGCATTATCAGTGCAAAGACTCCCCATAGATCTCAAAGCCCATTGATAGAACCAACATGTCTATTTTGAAAGCTGTGGAAAGGAAGATTAAGTGGGCAACCATGAGCTAACAGCCATGTCTGCAACTATACCAATCCATCATCATTGAAGCCTAAGTTTCTTTCAATTTTGACACATATGCATGATTAATGCTGACATTGCCGGTTCTCTCATCGCGCTCAAGCTATACCTGCCATTAAAGGCAAAGTGGTTCTTATGGACGGGACTTACTCGGATACTTCAACGTTTAAACTTTTCTAAATATAATAGAGGGGTGTACACAACTTACAAGTCATTGAGCTCCAGTAAGCATTTCTCCTCTTCTTGATTATCTTTGCGGATTCATTACAAGTTCGATCTCGATATTACCTTACAGGATGTTGCATTCTAATGAGAAATCTCTCTAGTATAATCTCCAATCAGAGAAGGAATTACGAAGCCCAAAGGCTATGTGCGCTGCATCTGCCTGAATTGTGTCTGAATTCTTGGTAGTCTCTGGGTATATTATCTTGAGTCCCCCTCCCACCAAAAGGATTCCAAGTGATGGGGCAGTGATAACACAATGCTTGGTCACCATACGTGCTACAAAGCTAGCACAAGATCACTTATACTTCTCCGGGGCGAGGGATAAACAGAAAACAAAACACCCGAATAACTGAGTTCCTGCACTCCAAACAATAAACATAAAACCAGCAAACAGACTCCACATGCTGCAATCCTGAGCGGGATAAGCAAGGATATGTGAGCCGACATGAGGAAAGGGACGCCTACCTTGCTGCAATTCCGAGCTCAGGTTTAGGCTCAGAAATCATTCTTAGCGGCGCTTTAGTGCGGGCGAGTCACTTCGGATCGTCACCACTTTGCAGTGATAGTACATTCCCCAGATGAACCTGATCTTGGGGTTGCCGTAGAGTTGGGGATACCCACCTTTTCGGCTGTGACGCGGTGTACAACTCAAACCCCCCAAGGCTCTACTATCGCGCATGAGAGGTAACGGTTCTTTCTGGCCTGCAGGCAAGACGTCTCATTCGAGTCCGAATATAAGCCTTGAAGGAGAAACCACGAGGTATTGTCGCAGCTAGAAATTGTGCTAAGGAATTTACGACCGCCCTTCTCTGCGATCAGACAAGGGTTATGACTTGTGTGGGTGGCAAAACGTGGAGAAGCCCGAGTATCTCAAGAAGAGGTCAAATAAAATGAGGATGTGCGGGGCTGATGATGGCTCTTGGGGTATACAAAATCTGATGATACAGGCAATATAGGATTATGGCTCTGCTTGTTTCTGGGACGAGCTATCTATAGTAGAAGATGTGCGCAAGCTTCTACTGTAAGTTGGTTTGGGAGTAATGAAGACAAGTATATTCGTCCACTATCCCAAGCCATTGTAGTTCAGAACTGAGCCTGGCTCGTGACATCTCTACGCCATATAACATTATAAGCAGACACCGAATTTAAACCAAGAGAAAACGTGTCTCAACATATGTAGCTGTGTCCGGAGCTGTGCATACCCCGCAATCATCAGATTATACCGCATTCATTCGTGTGGGGGACTTACTTCGTTGCGTTGAAAAAGACAATCGTCGGACAATGTGGAGAGGCTCGGAATGTGCCCGCATCAAGGTGGTCGACCGCCAGACTACCGAGCTAGAGTTGTACGTCAACCGCTCGCGCGGCGACCATGGCTTCTCTCTGTTGCCGGTGGAACTCGCGGACAACTACTAGCGGTGGATGTCGCCGCCGGCGGATCGACACAAGGCGACGCGGGCTCAGTCGGGGAATCTTAGCGGGGCGGCCCTCAACCCCATCAGCACCTTCAACGTCAGCGTCGCCGACGACTGCCACTTCATCGAGGAGGGCTGGAGCGTCATCGATCCTGGACCGGACGGCAATGGGACCACCACGCCGCTCGGCTGTGGCTGGCCCTCTTCTCGCCCTGCCGACACCAATGCCCGCCTTCACTTGGTCATCGATGAGGAGGCCGGGATCGTCGTGACTGGCACACTCTTTCCGGGCAAGGTCTATCCTTACGGAAAGATCTCCGCCTTCATCCCGAACGATATTGCGCAGGCGCAAGAAGAGCAGGACGTCTGGCTGGCCAAGAAGCAGGCCCAGGGTGGAATGTCGCTGCTGGTTCCCACCGCTGCCACCGGGGAAACCCTTCAGGTACTCCAGTACTATAATGGTAAGCTCCAGGGCCAGCAGGTCATGCTCTACCTGAGCGGCCCGGACATGGAATCAGTCTGGACTAGCTGAGCTAAAGGCGAAGAAGTATGCTTCTGATGTACCTAGTCCCCGTTGCTGATTAGTTTATCTTTATATTCATGCGATTTGTCGCTGTGCACGGGGAATATGTCATAGTGATATGCCATCATTAAGTAGAGTCACAACAGAGAATCTACGTTCACATTAGTAGTACAACTAGAATAACCTTAACGTGCATATGGTCAATGGTACAGGTAGAATAACCTTAACGTGCATATAGTCATGGTACAGGTTGGCCCCTTGTTCAGCAGTGAAGGTTTATGCACAGATTGAACAGATTCTGTAGTCATGTCCCGCCTACACTACAGGCATTGCCACCCCCTCTGTAAAACCTAACAGCGGTTCTCGCTCGCCCGAGCTCAGTCCCTCACAACCCGATTAGAGCCCAACCCGCCCTACGACTGCCAACCCACCCCGAACCATCGCAGAATTCACAATAACCTCGGACGCTCAGCCCACCCGCACGTAACAAAAAAGATATTGGAACAACATTATCACGTCTCCCCCTATTTGCAATTCTCGCACGGAGTAAGCTCGACACGGCTAGTAGCGCCAACTCCACAGCCTGTCGCGCCTAGTCCCGAGCCCTCACGATGGCAAGGCCTGGTGATGGCGATGTCTGTAGCGAGCGAAGCTAGATTGCCTGGGGAATTATGGAGCATCCACCGAGAAGGATCTTCAGAAGATTGGTGATAAGGGAGTGTGTACCCAAGGATTTTTGAGTGGAACCGGGCCAACATTGCGCCATCATACTCAATGACTTAGTCCAATGAGCAGATTTTCATTTGATATTCTAATCTCAAGGAGGAAAGAAGCTGACAGAGCCTGATTATGATTATCAGATTGGAGAGAATTACTTTGAGCAGATAGTCTGGATTACGGGCTGAACGATGGTTGATTGAAGAGTGCTCATAAAGTAATCCTACCCTGTATGGTTTTATCTTAAGCGGGAAGCTCCATTACAAGGACAATGTTCGAGGATGGTGCCGGCTTTCTTCGCCACCGAAGCTAGTCAATAAATGCTGGTTTGGACTGAGATATCGCAACAGATGCATCGACAATTCTTAAGATATGAGGCCAGGAGAGAGCTCTCACGTCTGATCCTGTGCAAATTTGTAGCTTTAGATGAGGAGAGGAAATATTCTCCCACAGAGGCTCCAGCAAGTATTTCACGCTTTGACCCTGGCACTATCTCCATCCTGTACCCTGTGTAGCTGCCACCCTATCTACCCGCCTAGCCATAAGATAAGAGCATCTGCCACTAATGAGCACATCAATAGTTAGGTAACTGCTTAGCAGATTATGGGTATCTAGTATCTACTAGTCTCAGTACCCACAGTCAGCACTGGCTCCATTTGCTAAATGGCTAAGCTTTGCGACCCTACAAATTTACGAATCTCGACCTTGCAATGATCAAGGTCTTCCCTCTCCCCTAAAATTCCCTCACATGGGCAGCAGGGTCTCAGAAGTGGCGGCCTGCAGAAGGAACCCCAAAATCACCCTCAATCCTGGCAGGGTCTCTCGACTCTCTCCAGGAAGCTAGATCGAAGGGGGCGGGGAAAAGACCAGAAATCTCCGCCCCACAGAGGCAGAAAGACACTACGGCGTGGTACCACTAGAAATGCTTAGCCGTTGCTTAGCCTGTTTGTGGATGCTACACGCGGGGTTGCATCGGCACTAACTTTGAAGCATTGGATGAGAGCGAATGACACTGCCTGTCTTGCTTATCAGCTGCGGATTAATCCGCCACTGATATTCGCACCAGCCAGCCAGCCCAGCCCTTAGAAAAAAGTGTTATGAATATAAATGGAAACCTTTGTCCGTGATAAGGGTCTCTGTCGAGATGTACGTTTCCTCATTCTCGCAACCATGGAGAATAAGCACGTTGGCCTCCCCATAGAAGGAGATTTGACTGGCAGGCGTGAGGAGAAATTAAGTTACGACATATCGTCAACGGAGGCTAAATTCATCGGAAAGGGGGAATCGCTTCCGCCCGACGAGGATGGAGGCTTCGAAAGTGGTCAAGTGGTGAGCACTGCCGCTGATCTGGTCACCCACATCATCAGGGTAGAGGATGATCCAACCCTCAACCCTTGGAGTTTTCGCATGGTTTTCCTTGGTAAATTCGTCCACATCAAGTTGTCTATGTGCAAGTTGACTTATATCACTAACCTTTGTACAGGAGCCGGATTATCTGTCTTCGGTGGTGTGTTGCAGGAGATCTTTTACTTCAAGCCGCAGACTATCTATGTTTCGCAGGTCTTCCTTACTGTCATCGCTTATGTCTTAGGAGAGTTCATGGCCTATGCCATTCCCCGTCGCGGCTTGATCGGACGCCTGCTGAATCCTGGGCCGTTTAATGCCAAAGAACATGCTGCTATCGCCCTCATGTCCTCGGCTGCCACTCAGTCCGCATTGGCTACTGAGGCGCTTTCGGCCCAGCAGCTCTTCTACGGTGGCTATCCTAACCATGCAGCGGCTGTCTTCATTGTGCTCTCGTCTCAGTTGATCGGATTCGGTATAGCGGGTCTTCTGCGCGACGTGATCGTGCGCCCTACTAAGATGATCTGGCCCATGACCTTGCCTATTAGCAGTCTACTCGAGTCCATGCACAAAGACAAGCAGGAAGCCAAGGCTCGTCTGAAGATTTTCTACATCTTCTTTTTCATACTCTTCGTTTGGACTATCATTCCTGAATACATCTTCCCCGTCCTGGAGGGTGTCTCCATTTTCTGCTTGGCGAACCAACACAGCTTGGTATTCACCAATCTATTCGGTGGCGCTTCCGGGAACGAAGGCCTGGGATTCCTCTCCCTTTGTTTTGACTGGAACTATATCGCGTCTCTTGGCTCGCCACTCTGGTATCCGTTGTATGCCATGACCAATAACTTCATCGGTTACATAGGCTGTATTATCCTCTTCATGGGCGTCTACTACGGCAATATCTGGCGCTCCCAGGACTTTCCGTTTCTGTCCCAATTGCTCTACTATGGAGACTCTAACTCTACTTACTACCATGAATACAACCAAACTCTTATCCTCAGCGCAGACTATACTGTGGATCCGCGAGCCCTGCAGGAGCAAGGTCTGCCCTGGCTGACTGGCACTTACGTCGCCTACCTTATCACTTCGAACATGGGCTTGACTGCCACATTGACACACATGTTGCTCTGGAACTTCGAGGATATCAAGGTTGGTTGGGCGTGGGCTGCACCAAGCAGGCTTAAGAAGTGGCTGAAGCCCGAGACGTACAAGTTCTGGGCGAATCAGGAGACCCCAGAAGAGCGGTTGCAACGTCGCATTAATGATGAGTCTCTTGACCCGCACTACCGTCTTATGTTGCGCAACTTATACTATGACACTCCGCTCTGGTGGTGGGGAGCAGTACTCATCGGTAGCTTTGCCGTCGGCCTAGGCTGTCTATATGCCATGAAATCCACTCTTCCATGGTGGGGATTCATCGTCGCCAATATGCTCACCCTTCTGTTCATGCTCTTCTTCGGGGCCCAGTATGGGCTTACTGGGTTCCAATTTAACGTACAGCCAATCTGTCAGATGTTGGCTGGTTATATGTTTCCAGGCAGGCCTTTAGCCAGTATGTTCTTTCCCGGTTTTCTATTCCATTTGGCTTGCTAATGCGTGTTCAGATCTCTACTTCACCTGCTTCACATATAACTCTCTCCAGCAGGGACAGGTCTTGGCAAAAGATCTACGACTTGCACAGCAGGTCCACTTATCGCCACGATGTACTTTTTTCGTTCAAGTTATGGGGTGCATCATCGGGGCCCTGTTCAACTATGTTATGATGTTGATGTGCGATTCTCATGCTAGTCCACATTTCTGGTTCCATCCACTGACTCTTTAAAGCATTGTACGAAACCAAGCAGATGTCTTGCTTTCCATTGATGGAACCAATATTTGGAGCGGTGCCAATGTTCAGATAAGTGTCGCTGGCCTCCAACAAAGCAATCCCAGCTGACCTCTCATTACCAATTTAACAGTCTTGCCATTGCCTGGAGTATCGCCAAGGACATGTTCTCCATTGGTGGTCGGTACCAGTGGGTGACTATCTCCTACCTGATCGGCTTCGTCGTTCCCGTGCCATTCTGGCTGGCAAACCGCTACTACCCCTGCCGCATCCTCTCCTACCTCAATACGTCTATCATTTTGTGGTACATGGGCTGGCTTTTCGTTGGCATCAATGCGTCCATCATGACCTACTTCCTTCTCGGCTTTGCTGCGCAGTTCTGGCTGCGTCGCTACCACCCCCAACTCTTCAACAAGTATAATTACATTGTCTCCGCTGCCCTAGATGGAGGAACGCAGATCTGCGTTTTCATCCTCACCTTTGCTGTGTTCGGAGGTAGTGGTACTGAGTATCCTTTCCCGTGAGTGCTTCTAGTCTCATTCTATCGATGCAATCGATCTTGCTAATTGACGTAGCTACTGGGCCGGTAATCCGAATACGGATATTCATAACTTGGATTATTGCAAGGTGAATCCGGCGACGCTTTAGTTGGAGCCGTCGTGGTGCGATAGCTCCGGTGATGCTCAACTCTTCAGTATAGGCGCCATGCGTCATTGATGCAGATGACTATCGGGATGTATGCTTTATCAACACAAGACGCGTTCGATCGGCAGGGATGGACGTATCTTGTCTGGAGGCACTGAATCATGTTACAAGAATACAGAATCCTCGCTTCGAGTATATGTGTATGCATACGCAGTAGGGCAAGCTCTTAAAGTAAGCTTTTTCAAGAGGCTGTCGATGATGAGAAGATAATGCAAAGCTTGTGGGATGATATACTTCCATAGGTCTCAAGGGTCGGAGTTGAGGGGTCGCCGTGCATGATGACGCCTCAGGCATCAGTTGCATTGACGTCCGCTGTGGTTTGTCCCGCGCCGTCTTTCATGGTTTCTTCCATTACCAGCGACTCCACCACCTCCATCTCCACTTCCGCCAGCCTTCCTTCTTGTCAATGGGTGCAAAACCAGAGATGTCTACATCAAGTTTAAGCTATATTGTGTGATAGCAATACAATGTTCTCTCAACTGTCGGTTTGAGGCCAACCAGACACTCGCGCCAGTTAAGCCTCGGCCTCCCTCGAATGAAGAAAAGTCCCTGTCGGACTCCTCGGGTCACGGGTGCCAATTTGACCACCGACCTCCGACCCTTTATGTTTCCGTTGGGCCCCACAGAGCCCTGATTCACTGGCTAGACTGCATCTCGCAACTTGCAACTTGTGTGCCTGCGCGCTTGTCTCTTCACAGGCCCACAGCAAGAGAAGTCTTTAAGAACTTCCTTCGGCCTTATCGCACATTCAGCACTGGGTGAGGGGTGAACATGAGCGTCAGGTGTTGACCCTTGCTCAGTGAATATGCTTGTCAAAATTTTCTCTGGCCTCGCCAGGGATGTTGATCTGCAAATGCTGACTCCGTACAGACGAGCGAACCTCCACTCCAAGTCTTGGCGCTGCGCAAGTCTAATAAATATTAAATCAGAGTTGCAGACACGATACGATTCCCCGCGGACTCTTGCATCTTGCGCGCATCATGTCTGCTACTGTCCGTTCGCATCATCCGCCAGATCCAACGCCGCCTTTGAATCAGTCGTGTGAGAATTGTCGAGCGCTCAAAGTCCGCTGCCTGCCAGACCCGAACATTGCGCACCAATGCCAACGTTGTACACGCACCAGGCGGACCTGTGTTTTTGCACACACTCTTCGACGCCAGCCCCGGAAAAAGACCGGATCACGGGTCGCCCAGCTTGAGAAAGATGTCCGCGATCTACGCGCTCTGCTCCACGAGCAAAACGGGTCAAGTCAAAAGTCGGGTCGAGCGGGTACTGAAACCATCGCCGCCATCGCTTCCCTTTCACCCCCTACTACCATAGACACTGCTGCCGCTGCCGCCACTATTGCAAGTCCCGTCTCGGAGACGATCTCCGCTCGTGCTGCGGCAACAACACCCTTCGTCTCTGTCACCTCTGATTCTGCTCGCATTCAAGCTACCTCTTCGTCTGGTCCTCCTCGCCCAACCGTGACAAGTCCGACGGCCCATTCCTCTTCCCATGTAAGCACCACAGGTTCAATATTCATGGGTTCTTCGGTTGGCTCTGGAGATGTCGTCGATCGAGGTATTCTTTCTTTGGAGACGGCGCAAATGCTATTGTCCGTTTTCATTTCTGATCTTACCCAATACTTTCCGGTGGTTGTTCTTCCAGAGGGCACGGATGCGGACTTCCTACGCGGAACGAAACCAGTGCTGTTCCTGTCTATCATTGCAGCAGCTTCGCTGACGCTTGAAACGCCGCACGCGACCGCTTTACACGAGGAACTTCTCGCAGCCGTTGCGGGCCGATTTTTCCTGAGGCAGGAGAAATCGTTGGAGTTAGTCCAGGCCCTCCTCATCATGCTTATCTATTATCTGCCTCCTAAATCAGCCATACACGGGCAGTATTACCAATATACGCATATTGCGACTACTATGGCGCTAGAGCTTGGAATTGTGGCCGGTGCCGTTGGCCGCAAGAATCAGCGCTGTCATGCGGGCGAGGGTGAATTGCCCGCAACGATACACAGCGACCAGGCACGAGCCGTGCTCGGCTGCTATCATTTTGCATCAAAGTACGGACAAGCACTTTATCTGCATATTATCGACATACTGACTGGTCTACAGTGTTGGAATGCAGACACGTCGGCCGAACATGCTCTGCTACAATGCTGTCATTGGCGGGTATGTCAAACATCTTGGTGCATCACCCGGCAATCTGGACCAGCAACTGGCGGCATGGTTCGGGCTGCAGCGGATAATGGATGAGACACTGGCTGCGGCAGGTCATGACAACACCTTGACCGACACACCTATGTTAGAGTCACAGATGCTGCCGATCCTTAAGTGGTTCGACACTCGTATGCTGCAGTGGAAGATATCCACTCCCAAGGAAATGCTCACGAGTACGTATACCCCACTGCACGTGTCATGAGTATGGTATACGTAGACTGAACATCTCCAGCTTGGATGACTCTCGAATACCATTACCTTTACCTTGCGATCCACGAACAAGCCGCCGGTGAAGGTTATCGCGACCCCGATGCACCGACCCGCAGATACTACACCCTCCCACCACTCGAGGGCAACACAGAGCGACACAGGGCTAACGTGCCACTCAGCGCAGCGCGGGTGCAGATAATTACGAAGTGGATGCTCTCCGCTCAGCAACTTCTCGACTTTTTTTTGCAGTGTGACGTGCCGACCATGCGCAAACTCCCAAACATGACATACACACGGATGATCCTAGGAGTCTCGTCCCTTTTGCGTATTTACTACATGACCCAGCTTGGTCCTCTTAGTGAGGTCATCACCCCGCAGATGATCAATGTCGATGAATACCTAGATCGTCTTTCGCAGGCACTATCAGAGGCCTGCGACAACCAGAGGTTCCGCGTACCGAGCAAATGGCACCACGTCGTGGCGGTCAAGAACCGCGAATGGTACGAACAGCTACAACGACGATTGGCCGCCTGTTCGGTTGATAACTACTCGTATCTGCGCGGGGTTTTTCCATCTTCCACTTCCACATCGGCTGTCCCCAGCGCAGCCCCTCCTGGGGTATTGCCCTCGCTTGTGCCAGGGGCTGCGCCGGCTTACATGGAGTCATGGTATGCAGATGACCCCACTGCGAGGGCGGACGCTGCGAGGGGAATACCGGCTGTGGGTGGCGGTGCAGCGCCGATGCTGTATCTCTCCCCGATGCAGCCGGTCCCGGGAACAGTTGAAGGGGGCGGGCATTTTGCGACTCCTGCAGGCCATCCGGCGTGGCGGTTGGATGAGTCACTGCCCGATCTGTCTTTTCCGTATTAATGAAGATTAAGAGTAATGAAGAAATGAGCTTATGGAGGCAACCTATTCGCATCAGTCCATCTTGTCCCGATCGATCTGGTTTGTTGTAGCGTCCGGCCCGCATCGTGCTCGTCCCGTAGTCTATCATTGTCAGATAATCGACAATCCGTTCCCAAGCACGTCTATACCATTGCTCAAAACCACGCCCGACGAACCACGGTAGCTTCACCGGGACTTAAATCTCAGATCAAGCTATATAAGCATTCGGGTTATGCTGCGCCTCTTCCGACAAACAAGGGTCCTCGGGCATAGGCGAGATTTCTCCCCTCCGACCTCCGATGCCAATGCATATGTGGAGATGGGTGTGTGGACCCGGCTGGTGCAAGGGATGTTTTTTTCCCTCTGATATGCGAACGCAGGGTCTGATGAAGATATCAGATTAGATTGGATTTTGATCAGATGCGATCCTTGGAGCATAGTGGGTGGCCCGGATCTTGCCCTTCCCATGCTGGGTCGCGCATTTCATGGTCAAGGCAAGAGGGAAAGGATGTTGTTCATACTGCGATGATCCTCTTGGTGGTTGAGATGGAGACGACGGGGCAAAAAAAGATATGACAAGAGTGGGATTCGAACCCACGCCACTTGCGTGACTAGGAATATTGCTCGAGGAGCGAATATATGTGATCAGGTACCTGACCCTAGCGCCTTAGACCGCTCGGCCATCTTGCCTATTTGATGAAACATTGCACATTTATGTGCTTTATAGAGTTCAACATATAAGTCGGCTCACTGAGATGCATCAATGTTCTAGTTATGGTTATTACTCTTTTCATCTGGGTCTCGCATCTGAGTATTCGCAAGAGATACAGTATCTGTGTATATCTCGCGCTTGTCGTTTTATAGCTAAGTGGTCTGGTTGTATAATTCAACGTGGTGTTCATGGTCGCTTGCAGGCTTGTTATATATCCGCTCGCGCTGCGACTGCCGAACCACTCTTCCGGTGAGACACCATCGTATACCTACACAGCAAGATGAATGTGGGCCATGAATCATCAACCTGAGCCAGGAAAGTCACCCATAGAGAATTAAATGGACCAGGTAATATGCAGCGGCCATGCACATACCGGCAGACAACCCGACCGATACCAGCTACATACAGAGAAAATAGACGCAAGCAACCAAGCAAGCAAGCAAACAGCTGACTGAGTATAATCACGTCGCAAAGTAAGATCGGCCGCCTTCGGGTATCAGATCGTAACAGCACAGCAGAGGAATACTCCGCGAAGAACCAATGGCAGTAGGAGACATCGTGGTTGCTGAGACAAGCTTGCCGCCAGACTGCGAGAAACACGGTGGAGATGCGAACGTGAAAAGAGGGAACTGGTAGAAACCAGTGACTGAGTCAAACATCACACATGGATAGCATATTAGAGTAAGGAAGATCGAAGCACAATGATCATGATATAGTTCTACAAGACCACGAGCGAGTCTGCGACAGCAGACACAAGTATCGTAAGCCCGATGCAAACTGAGACCAGTAATAGTATATCAAACTGCCACTATAGCGCCGGTAATCCAATGGAAGGATAGCTAGGGTATAGTGGCCAGTCTAGTATGTATGTTCATCACGACTTAACAGCAATTAGTACCACATGAATTTCGTATACATGATGACCAGAGCACCTGCCGGGCTGGAGAGGGCCTGCCCAGCCACACTAGAATCCGGAGTGCCCTTTAGGAAATACACCCGAGAGAGAGTATAGGCATATATGGCTAATGAGCTATGCCAGTTCCACAATCTCGTGATTAGCACCGAGGCCTCCCAGTCAGGTCTAGCGTACTGTGTAGATGTGTGCCCTTCGTCATCTTTACATCTTCTCTGTTAAACCAGACTATAACCACATCTAGCATCCAAGGCAAGATGGCCGAGCGGTCTAAGGCGCTAGGGTCAGGTACCTGATCACATATATTCGCTCTTCGAGCAATATTCCTAGTCACGCAAGTGGCGTGGGTTCGAATCCCACTCTTGTCATCTCTTTTTGCTTACTCGATATACCCCTCTCTGTTGCTACCTCAATCCGCATGGCATCGTTTTGCTATTGCCACTGTGGTTGCGCCTTTGGAAAACGCACTGTGAAATGTCGGGCATTTCCGCATTGCCACGCCATGAACCCCACCTCGGTTCAAATTTGAGTTCGCCCCTTTTCTCTTCCCTGTCTGCTGAAAGCCTGGGACGGCAATTTTACTCATCAGACGTGCATACAGCCGAGATGAGCTGCATCGGTCGTGCATGGAGCAATGACCTCATAATGTTGGTGGTCTTGACAGATCGAGCGGGCAATATAACAAGCGGTTAGACCATCAACCTCGGAGCTTCACCGATGCGGTTCCAGAGATGGAGAGTGCCACCTGTCTCAGTTCGATAGCAAATCAAACCAACAACACTCACTTAATAGTGCAATGTACGCGTCGCATAGTTAGTCAAATTAAGTTGGGTCAGGGCTTACTCTTTGACAAAGTGCTCATAATCACGCGCACCTTTAAATTATCACTATGCAAGCAACAATTGCTTGGGCCACTTCCATGAGGTGCAGCAGAATAGAGAGTCTGTGTTTGAGCTGTTGCTCACAAATTTTGAAACCTGCCTCATATAGTAATAAGAGTTTGAGAGCTTTCAATCACCGGGCAAGATGGCCGAGCGGTCTAAGGCGCTAGGGTCAGGTTATCTGATCAAACATATCTGCTTGAAGCAAATATTCCTAGTCACGCAAGTGGCGTGGGTTCGAATCCCACTCTTGTCATTACTTTTTGCCATTTCTCCCATCCCGCAAGAACCAATTTGTACCTTTGCTCTCCTTCCCAGTATCGCGCGCTGTTGTGTACACGGCAGACATCATTCGCTCAACATCAGTTGCTATTCGGGACTGTAAACATGTACTCCGAAGACCCAGTCTCAATCACTAGGAAATGGCATTGCTGGCTTGAGCGAGGTGATTCCAGTCGCTAAATGTCAACACACGATAGTTAACACCCATACCTTGCTTCAGTGCTGTGGCGAGGTCTCAACCCTCCTCCCTTCCTCGACGAAGAGCTTGCCGATAAAATGCTAATTAATGCATGCTTCGATATATCAGAGGCAATATGCTTTCGTAGAAGCTACAGTTCTCGCAGAATCGCGAAAACCCACATTCGGGGACGAGATCCAAGGGATATCAAATTGACGCGTGCTGGAAGCGCTCAACGCGCTGGCCACTTGTTGTCCCCCAGCTCTTTAGTATCAGTGTTTTAAGCCACGTGAAAGTGACGGGTCTCAGTCTTTTTGCTGGTAGTACCCGACAGTGCGTTGATTCTGTGCTACACAGACTGTAGAGGCTTTCATATTCGTACAGGCCTGGGTAGCAACACCCTCAATCGGCGAGGAATATCGTAGTAGGGTGAGATGCAACCAGTAGATCAAATCGAGATACGGTGCTTGCTCCCTAGGCTGGGTTGACAAGGTGCTTGTGGCGGGGAAGGGGAAGTTGGGATTGATAACTCATTTTCCCCCAGCTGGCCTCTCCATGGGTGTAGCTTACGAGACAACTCAAAAACGAGCAGTCACATGTCTTACAAGATCTTGGACGCAAAACATGAACCCAATAATGGTGACGTCTGTATCCATGTTGACACCCTGGGACGAAAGAAGAGTTGACGTTGAACGTCTACAGTTGTGCATTCCTCGATCATGCAGTCATGGTAATGTCATGCTCTATCTTTAGAACAAGCAAAAACCCGTGCGGAGAAGACTCCGAATGTCCCCATTGCCCCATAACAGGGATATTATACTTATAGATCGACCGTCGGCAGAAACACTTAATCTCGACCCTCCGATCTTGATCGGGGCAGATCTAGGCTGTACTGGGTCTACAGTTGATGATGCTGTATGATATCTTTTTTTCTCCGCCTTGTGATGCTTTTATTGAATCACACAACTCTTGCTAGATATTGTGCTTGCCTGAAACGGAACAAAGTTCACCTGGAAGTGGCCACTAATCTCTATTGACACTAGCCTCTCCCACACCATGCAGCCTAGCGGCCACTGCGTCTGACAGTAGCATCCCGTTTCAGGATGTGAAAAATAATCGACAGTGAGATTAAAGGGGCGTCAAGCTGAGGTCGCCGGCCAGCCTTACAAGGAGCGATGGTGGTGCACGCGCACGGCACTGTGCTGAGCCTAGACCGGTGCTTTGTTAGATCTGACAGGTCCAGATCCCTTGGTTGGGCCCTCGTTCGACAGGGCAAGGACGGGAACAAAGGCAACGAGTGATTCTTGGAGTGTGATTTGGGTATGTGGTTTCTAAGCCCATGTAAGATGTAGAATGTCAAGCATCCTTAATCTCGAGAGAATGTCCAGTCAGACTCCGACCGTACCTGGAAATCCTCTGGGTTGGCAACTAACCGTGGCGTTTTCCGTGGGGCGTGCTAAACAATTCAATTGAAGCCCTAAGCCTGACCTCGATCGAGACGAAGGATTAGGGTCGGCTTAGTAGGAGGTTTGATTGGTGGGGGGCGGACCGCATCTCCCAACTGCCTGTTTGGGCATTGGGTCTTTTTCGCAGTTTTTCCCACTTCCACCGCCACCACTTGCTTGAGTGGGGGCCACTGTTACCCTTCAGTCTTCACGGCCTCAATTCTTGCATCGATCGGACAGGCTCAATTTAATGCTAGAGCCAAGGGATTTGAGTCGCAATAAATTGGGGAGCGAAGTTGATGAGGGGAATGGCAGAGATTCAGCAATTCCAGCGAGTTGCCAGTCCGACAGCAACAATGGGCTCGAAGAATGATCGACAAATTCCTTCACCCTCTCCAACACTATTGCACGACCATGACTTCAGGGCTCTTCACATCGGGAAAAACTGAAACATGGCCCGCGTGGATTTTTCCCTTTTTTACTCTGTTTTCTTTCTTCTATTTTCTTTTTTCTTTTTTTTTTTTTTTCATATTTTCTTATTCCCTTTGGGGATTGAGTCGTCCATTTGGGGACTTTCTGACAAGTCGCCTTGTTGACATTCCGCCTTTCTTATCTGTCTCCGGTCTGATGTCTGTCCTTTGTTGCGGTTTCAACCTGTGCAATCCCATCGTCCTCCTGATTTCACTTCCGACTAGCCCTGTCTTCGCATCCTTTCACACTCTTTCCGTGCTCATCCAGGGCGATAATTAAACACTCGCTTCGGAATTATCGATTTCCTCTGAAAGTCTGTCGATCGCTGGTCCAGTCCACGCGGTCTCCTCAATTTACACCATCCGACCCACCGCCCACTCCACACGAACCGGTGGACTCAGCACTCGTTTCCTGCCATTGATTGTTGGTTCCTGCTTTGCCTCTGGTGGGCATCGCTTGGGAAGTTGGGAGTCACCCCTCAGCCAATTGCGCTTGCGCTTGCGCACGGGGGCTGCAGGACAGCTTCTGGACTCCTCACCCTAGTCGATCGTTCTTATATCGCCCTCCCCCCGTCCGGCCGCCCTGATGTCGGGAAGGCCTGGCATTACGGAGAAGCGGTTGTCCGCCCATCGCTTCCATCAGCTTCGCGACATGGCGCCAGACAATATGTTAAACCGCAATGATGTTACCATCGATATCCCATTGAACACAGTCTCCAGTCGGGGTCAAACCGGCGCTCGCAAGTCGAGCGTCAACGGGCCCGACTCCCCAGACCCTTACCAACCACCAGTCGATAATAGCGAAGAGAAACAGGGCCTGGTCGCCCCAAACCCCGGTCTGCGCAGACGGATCGATGAATCTACAGGCCGTTCGATCGATGACCCCGAAGATGGTACAATCACTCGTGTCGGCCGCTTCTACCAGGCGGTTCTCAACTACTCTATCGCTACCCGCTACCTGATCTACGTAACACCGCTCGCTTTGTTACTCGCTATCCCGATTATTGTGGGAGCCACGGCCGCGCAGGACGCAACTATTGGCGGAGTGACCCTGCCCTGGTTTTTCTTCTGGTTTGAAATCGTTTGGATCAGTCTGTGGGCGTGCAAGCTCGCAGCTCGAATCATCCCCTACGTCTTCCAAGCACTGTGTGGATTTGTCAGCTCTGGAACCCGCAAGTATGCTCTTATCCTACGCAAGCTCGAGTTTCCGATCGCGACGGTCCTTTGGTGTGTGGTCTGCTTGGTGACCTTTTTGCCGGTAAGAGGCGCCCCCTCTTCGATATGCGAATGGCAAAGTTGACTGAATCCTCCTATAGGTCATGACGCAGAATCCCCACCAGAAGAAAATCAACGACACCACCACCAAGTCCTGGGAGAAGTCGATCAAGAACGTTCTGTTCGCCCTCTTTGTTTGCAGTTTGATTTTCCTAGGAGAGAAGGCACTCGTGCATTTGATCTCTATTAGTTATCATCGCAAGCAATTCGATACTCGAATCAAAGAAGGTAAACGAAATGTTTACCTTATCGGTCTCTTGTATGATGCTTCTCGCCAGATGTTCCCTATGCACTGCAAGGAATTTCGAGAAGAGGATGCCGCCATTGCGGACTTCCTTCTACTGAACCCAACGAGCAAAACGCGCCTACCGACCAGTGGTTCGGCACCCCTCCGCATGATCCGTGGAGTTGGCCAGAACGTCCAAAAGATCGGTCACAATGTACAGAGGATTGGTGGCAAGGTGACAGCCGCCTTCGGTGACGTCGCACAGGAGCTTACCGGCAAGCAAGTTTTTAACCCCACCTCCACCCGGTCGATTGTTACAGGGGCATTAGAGCATCGCAGAACCTCGGAAGCCCTTGCGCGCAGAATCTGGATGTCCTTCGTAGTTGAAGGTCGTGATGCCTTGTATTTCGAGGACCTTTGTGAGGTGCTCGGCACGGGATTGGAAGTGGAAGCAGATGAATGTATGAAGATGCTGGACCGCGACGGCAACGGCGACATCAGCTTGGATGAGATGATTCTGGCGATTGGAGAAGTCCAGCGTAACAAGAAGGCCTTGAACCACAGCTTACATGACATTGACCAGGCTACCCGGGTTCTGGATAATCTGTTGATGACCGTCGCATTCATCGTTGGTCTCCTCGTCTTTGTCTCGTTCGTGACGAGTGGATTTGGCACGGTCATTGCAGCAGGTGCCAGTGCTTTGCTTTCCCTGAGTTTCGTCTTTTCCACTACTGCCCAGGAAGTACTGGGTTCGTGTATCTTTCTCTTCGTCAAGCATCCGTTTGACGTAGGAGACCGTGTGGAGATCAGTGACAAGCCCTTCTTCGTCGAGCGCATCTCCCTTCTGTTCACCGTGTTCCGAAATGTGAACGATCACCGTATCACGCAGATTCCGAACTCGGTTCTCAACAGCTTGTGGGTCGACAACTTCACCCGTGCCAACGCCATGCACGAAGTCTTGAAGGTTCCGATTGATTTCGATACGACGTTTCAGAACATTCAGCGGCTTCGCGAGGAGCTGGAAGAATTCGTGCGCGACAAGGACAACTCCCGTGACTTCCAGCCCGACATTACCATTGATATCAGTGGCGTTGGTGACATGGACAAGATGGAGCTGAGCGTGTATATCCGTCATAAATCGAATTGGTCGAATGAAGCAGTCCGTGCTACACGTCGCTCAAAGTTCATGTGTGCATTGGTTGCTGCTGTGCGCCGCGTGCCTATCCTTAAGCCTGGTTCCGGCGGTGGCGACGCTGAAGAGAAGCCCGAGGACAAGCTGGAAGATACCCCCGAAATTATTGTTGAAGATGTGGTCAAGCGTGCTCGACGGGAGTCCGCCTCGTCTGCGGAGCCTGTTCGACGGATTCCTCCAGATTCTAGCTTCGCTACAACGGAGTCTCGCTCTACCGGATTTGACATGGGCCAGTCGCCCAATTCCATACAGCGTCGCGGAGTTGGTGCGTCCGTCAGCTCCTACAGTGAGGGACTCAGCGCCGAGCATGCCGGCACTTACCCGAACTCCCGTGATGGTCACGAAGGTGACCAGTATCAAACCCCGGCCGGGTCGCCCGGTCAGGAGCGCACCCGGAGCGTTAACTACGGATCCATGACACGCGAGCAATCCACTGGCCGACGCAAGGAGGGAACTGGCAACATCATATCGACTGCCACTGGTGGTGTTCCTGTACTGTCTGAACCGGTGCCTCCCCGTCGGCAACAGGAGCAGCAGCAGCCCCCTGTGCGACTAGTTCCCGACCAGAACCAACAGGCCCAGGCTCAGGCACAGACTCAGCAGACCGGTGCAGCTGCGGCCCAGGCTCCAGTAAACGGGGCTTCAGTCACGCTTCAGCCGGAATACTACAGCTACCAGGGCCAGTACTACGACCCCGTCGAGGAGTCGTACGACCCCAACCAGCCGTTTGAGCTCCCGTCGATGGCGGAACCTTCGGCAGAGGGACAACGGGAGCACTCGTCACACACTCTCGCATCGTCGCGGACGGCGTATTCTGGCGAGTCGGGAGAGGAGCATCAACCCCGGTCATATGCCCCTCCACGTCGAAATCCGTACGAGGGTTAATGAGATGAACAAAAAGAAACTGAAATAAGAGAGAATCAACAAAACACGACAAACTCAAATAGGTGTGGTCACGAGTGACGAACCATTTTAATTCAACCATGGGATGGTGTGAATTCTGTATTATTACCAAAGATCTATTCCCAACAAGCAAGACTAACTTCAGATGCATAGGTCATTTTAGTTACGCAGCAGTAGATAGAGTCATAATCCCGAAATATATTTTTCTTGATGACTACTTAATCGACTAGTAGACCACCGAATTCTATTGTACAGTAGACTACATACCAACACCGAAACCACGGAAGACCATGAGAGAAGAACTATGTCCACCATATCTTTTACCCAATTATTTAGTCTCCTTCCAAGGGTAGGTGACCTCATCGCCCTTGCGCACCCAGATCTTGGACTTGCGCTTGTTGACCACATGTTCGACGAAGGCCTCGCGGGTGTACTGGGCCTTGTACTTGCGGATCCAGCGCGGGTCCCAGAGCTCACTCGCGATACCCAAGTCCTTGCAGCACCGCACCAGGGCGTTAGACCGACAGCCCTCCGTAGCGGTGGGGATGCCATCCGGGGAAAAGTAATCCTGTTCACCGCGAGCGACGGAAACCAACCTGCATCCAACATCAAACACATTAGCATCGAACCCGAAATCAAATCTTACAACGTAGCTTATCCTCCCCCACGCAAACAGAGACAGTCCTCCCACCCTCCTCCGGGTTCATACAACAGCTCACAGCGAAGGAAAAGAAAGGGATGAACAACTCACCGCCCATGACAAACAAGCGCATACTCCCTGGTCACCATCTTAGGCGTAACGATACTCTCACTCCGCGGCACAAGCCCCCATCCACCGGGCCCGAACGCGCGATTCAGAATCCGCCGGTACTTGATTTCCGGTAGGTATAGGATCCCATCGGGCTTGATCTCGACCTCTTCCGGGTCTGTCGGCGCCAGGAGGATGTCGGCGGCTTCCTTGGGGAACGGCTCGGCGGACAGGCCGTGGAAGGACCGCGTCCAGTCGATCTTGTCCTCGGTTTGGTTCTCGGGCGACGGTGAGGGCGGGGTGTCGTGCAGGCCCGAGGTCGTAAGGTTTGGGGTGATTTTTTGGGGTTGCTGAGCGGTGGTATTGTTGGATTGGGTGGAGTTGGTGGTGGCGGCGGTGGGGATGGGTTTCGGGGTTTGAGCTGGGGTGGTGCTGCTGTTGCTGGTCGTGTTGTTGGTCATGTATGAGGAGGAGGATGAGTAGGGTTTCGCGCGTGATGCTGGTGCTGGTGCTGGTGCTGGTGATTGTTGAGTCGCTTGGTGGTGGCGGGTTGTGGTGAAGCCGCGCGCGGTCAGGGAGATGCTGGTGTTGGTCAAGCGCGGGGTGAGACGCGTTGCGGCTGTTGGGTTCGTCGCCGCCGCTGTGCGCAGGGTGCGCACGAGGGAGGGGAGGGACATGATGGGTGAGGAGAAGGGAAGAAGGTGAGGATTGAGTGTGGGGAAGAAAAGACGGAGGTTGCGGAGGTGAAGAAGCTGAAATGCTGCAGTTTAGGCTGGGATACGATCACGTGATGATAACATGGCGTGGAGTGGGAAGATGCAAAGAAGCTGGAGAGATGGGATTTCGTTAAGATGATAAGCTCAAGACATTATAATACACTGATTGAAGGCAAGAGCTGAGCGGCATCCCCAATCTTCTAAGCATCCTGCGTTTGTGTGCGCTGGTCGTTGCCCTGCTGCTTCCAGCATTCGCGGAAGGCTTCCATCTGGAAGTTGAGTTAGCAGCCATACGTAGAATACTTAGACTATCCCCTGCGATTGCAATTGTCTCAAAGAGAGGCCCAGCAAGATGATAAGAATATAGGCAGGAAATAGCACTGAACATCGCGATATGAGGGTATCACGGTCACCGCGGCCGGACTCAACGCACCTCCTTCTGGCAGCTGCGCCAGTCCTTCTTCTGGTAAACGCAATCGTTCAAGGTCATTTGCTCGTCTGTAACATGTTTAGTGATGATTATTTCGAGAAGGCCAAATTGACGGCCGCGGAGTGACTCTTCTCAACTCACCCGCACAGCCGGTCCTGGAGATCCGCTTCTCCCTGTCGAATTCGCCGTCAGCCCGAGTCAACTCTCTCTCGCTTTCCCCTCTCCTCTTTTTAGATGCCGTCTCTTCTTCCCACTCACCACTCGTCTGGCTCATCATCATCCTCCACTTCTTCGACGGGGGGATTCTTTCTCTCGTCCTTGTTTGTCATTGTTCTGTCGCTGTTCCTTGACCCGAGAGTTGTAGTTGCAGAGAGAAACTTCCGAGATCCGAAGTTGCACGGTTGAACCGTTCCTCCGCCATGGCGACAACCCCCAACCTGACCGGTAAAAAGGTCAACGTTCTTGTTTATTCTGGTACTTCCTTCATTCGCGGTATATACAGGTTCCTTCCGCTGATAATTAATTCACTTACTAGGAAATGGCACTACCGTCGAGTCTGTCCGCCACTGCCTTTACTCCCTCCGCCGCCTCCTGGCCCCTCACTACGCCGTGATCCCCGTCACTGCCGACATGCTCCTCCACGAACCTTGGACCCTGACCTGCGCATGCCTAGTTTTTCCCGGCGGTGCCGATATGGGCTACTGTCGTGCCCTCAACGGCGCCGGGAATCGTCGCATCGAGCAATTCGTCAAGCGTGGGGGTACCTATCTTGGTTTCTGTGCGGGGGGCTACTATGGCTGCGGACGGTGTGAGTTTGAGGTCGGCGATAAGACTCTGCAAGTGATTGGTGAGCGCGAATTGGCCTTTTTCCCCGGCACCTGTCGCGGCGGTGCATTCCCCGGCTTTGTCTATCATAGTGAGGCCGGGGCCCGCGCTGCGGAGGTGAAGGTGTGCAAGGATGCTTTAAGTGCGGGCATTGTCCCGGATCAGTTCCGCTGCTATTACAACGGTGGCGGTGTGTTTGTTGATGCAGCGCGATACGCCGAGAAGGGCGTAGAGGTGCTGGCTAGTTACTCAGAGGAGGTCAATGTTGACCCTGGTGAGGGCGGTGCCGCTGCCGTCGTCTACTGCCGCGTGGGTGAGGGAGCGGCCATTCTCACAAGTCCGCATCCAGAGTAAGTGGCACTTATCATTGTATCCTCTGGGAGCAATGAACCCGACCAGCAGTGCTAACACAGCTTTTCTCTACGAAGGTTTGCAGCGGTCAACCTGGACAAGAAGAATGGGGGCACGGATTATGCCAAGGTGGTCGACGCGCTGGCGGCGGACGATACTGGACGGACTGATTTCCTCAAAGCGTGTCTGGTGAAACTGGGCTTACAGGTGAGCCAGACAACGACGACCGTACCATCACTCTCGTCGCTGCACCTGTCAGCGCTGGAGCCTACGGACACAGCCAACCTCGTAGCCTCGTGGAGTGAGCATATCATCAAGGATTGCGATAAGGAAGTTCTCAAGGATGAGAACGACACATTCCGCATCGAACGTCCCGGGACTTGGAACCTGGGTGAGCTGGAGGCCTCGCTCCCCACCCAGCCGGAAACGCCGACGGAGACGCCGACGGAAGGTATTGTGGATTACAACGCGATCGTCAAGCGGCTGGTGGTGCATGACGATGTACCCTCATCTAAGCTGACGCCGTATTTCAACCACCATGCTTTCTATTCGCACCTGCGTCAGTACCAGGCGCAGTCCCGCGAGGGCGCCTCTGAATTTGGTGCCAATCTGGTATACGGAGAAGTAGTCACCAGCACGAATACCATCTTGGAAAAGTAAGTTTGGATTTTATTCAGTGATGTGTCACATGACTGACTGGTCAGAAACCCGAAACTGCTGCGCACACTGCCCACAGGATTCACTGCTACGGCCACAACACAGGTTGCCGGTCGGGGTCGGGGCTCCAATGTCTGGGTGTCGCCTGCAGGGGCATTGATCTTCTCGACGGTCCTGCGACACCCAATGGAGAAGATTCAATCCGCCCCGGTGGTGTTCATTCAGTACTTGGCCGCGATGGCGGTGGTGCAGGGCATCAAGCGCTACGACGAAGGCTACGACGCCATGCCAGTCAAGATGAAGTGGCCTAATGACGTGTGTATGTAGCGATCTTCCCTGCAGGTAATCATCACTGGGGGCTAACATAAAACAGATGCGCTGGACCCGGAGCACCCCGAAAAACAGCAATACTCGAAGATTTGCGGTATCTTGGTGAACTCGCACTACTGCGCCAACGAGTACATCTCGGTGGTGGGAATCGGGGTGAATGCGACCAATGCATCCCCAACCACATCGCTGACCGCGTTGGCGAAGCGGTTCTTGGGTCCAAAGGCGGCCCCGATAACCTTGGAGAAGCTGCTGGCGCGGATTTTAACCGTGTTTGAGGAGCTGTACGAGCGATTCCTGCGAACGGGCTTCGACCGGCAGTTTGAGGATCAGTACTACGCAGACTGGCTGCATATGCACCAGGTGGTGACCCTAGAGGAGGCTGGAGGTGCACGCGCTCGCATCCAAGGCATAACTCGGGACTACGGACTGTTGCTGGCGCAGGAGCTGGGCTGGGATGACCGGCCGACGGGTCGTGTGTGGCAGCTACAGAGCGACAGCAACAGTTTTGATTTCTTCCGAGGGTTGGTGCGGCGGAAGATTTAGTATTGGGTAGTGGTGTTGTTGCTGATAACGGTGACGATGATGTCGATGACACGGTTGATAGACATGAGTAGATACAATAGATGATACACCCTGACGACATCAATGTGCAATGTCCAATGTCCACGACCTTGTCGGGCTTCACCGAGGGGCGAGGAACACCCACCAATTGCTAACCTCAATCTCCTGAATCAACTGGAAGTTAATCCCACCGATCGACGCAAGAGCCGTGGATGCGATCTCCCAAAGCAGGCAACGTCCCCGTTACCTACCCGTGACCGTAGCCGGGCAAGGACAATAATCTCCGAATTCGGATTGGTCGGCTGCCCGACGGAGAACTAGCCCGGAGAGAGAGAGTTTCATGCCTGAGGCATGTACGCTGACTCATCCAGCACCCCCTCCCAGCCTTCCGGTTCCTCAATCATACCGTAGCTATTATGTTATCATCCATTTCGATCGTCCACTTGTCCACTCCCTTGCTTGCGGCGTCTTGACGTCCATGCACCTGGTGCATATCCCCGCCATTGCCACCATGCCGTCCTACCCGTTCTTTCTAGTTTCTGCACATGTACCCGAGGATCTCTACTCAAGCACAAGCAAAACAATTAGCACAATCTGCAGAAACAAGACTGGATGTCTGATCCTGGCGGAGTTGAGTGGAGCATCGCCAACAGCCACCCAACGGAATCCGCCCGTTCTCTTGGCCCACTCCAAATCGCTGACAGTCTGACACGTCTGCATTTCTTTTTTTTTGGTCAAGCCATCAGTGGTCAGAGTTGGATCCCATCACTAGATGCATTAGATGAGCGACTACTGCTTCCAGCGTCTGCTCCGGCCGTTCGTTTTAGCTCTGCGCCCACCCGCCGATCCGCCGACGCCACTTCAGTCTAGGACTTCGCCGTCGGCTTGAAACGGATGTCGAAGCCCCCCGTTCATGCGCATTATATCATGCCTATCTTACCTTGTACACCCTCTCGTTGCACATCCTATTCCTCGGGCCTTTTACCGACTCCACCATATCGCACGACTAATCATCTAGATCTTGGAATTTCTGCCTGTCTGTCCGCCAGTCTAGATCGGCGTGTCGTTTGCCTCGGTCCATTTTTTGTTTCTGGCATTTACCCCCGCGCGCCGGCCCCGATCGCAGTCATTGTCAATTTTCCTGGCCCCCATCGACCGAAATGTGATATATATTCGCTCCTTGCCGCCTTCCTATCTGAACCTTTCCCCCGCCAACTCGCTGCTACTCCCCCCTCCGCTTGTAATATCCTCCTCGGTGGTTGACTGTCCACCGATCGCCCATCATGTCGACCGTCCTTGTGATGGCGGTTGTCGCCATCACCCTTTATGTTCTCTGGACGCTCTTGCTTCGCTGGCAGCATGCGCAGAACGCTCGTCGCTGGAACTGTGGTTCGATCCCAAGCTACCCTGGGAATTGGCTCGGAACCAATACCCTTAAAGAGGCCCTTCGCTATGACAAGGACCGCTGCTTGCCCCTTTTGTCGCGTCATCGGATCGAGAAAGTATCCGCCAGCCAGGGCCGCTACACGACCACTTTCCAACTCCGCCAACTGGGTCAGGATATCATCTTGACATGTGACCCCAAGAACGTCCAGGCCATCCTCGCTCACCAGTTCAAGGATTTCGAGCTCGGCGACCCCCGGCGCAATGCTCTCCACTCGCTTTTGGGCAATGGAATCGTATGTTCTCTCGTGCCTCCAGACCTTCATGAATCGAAACTAACCCACGCCCACCGTTCTCTAGTTCACTGCCGATGGTGAATACTGGACCCGCTCCCGTGGCCTTCTCCGGCCCCAGTTTACCCGCGATCAAATCAGCGATCTTGAGTTGGAGGAGCGACACGTACAGCAGGCTATGCGCGCCATGCCTGTAGATGCCACTGGCTGGACCAAGCCCACCGACATCCAGACAATTTTCTTCCGTTTGACTATCGACTCAGCTACAGAGTTCCTCTTCGGAGAAAGCGTTGAGAGCCAGGCTGCTGCACTCCGCAGTGGCAGCAACACCCAGGATGACTTTGCTGCTCAATTTGACCGCGGTCAATGGTATGCGGCTCAGCGCGCCCGCTTCGAAAAGATCTACTGGATTGTCAACAACAAAGAAAGCCGCCAAATCGATCGCAATGTGCACGCCTACGTCGACCGCTTCGTTGATCTTGCTCTCAACATGGATGCTGAAAAGAAACCCTCCCATTATGTCTTCCTGCATGCTCTCACCGAGGTGACTCGGGATCCTGTCGAATTGCGTTCCCAGCTGCTCAACATTCTCCTGGCCGGTCGTGATACTACTGCTTCGCTGCTGAGTTGGTGTGTTCTTCTTCTTGCCCGCCACCCTGAATACTATACCCAACTCCGCGCCGCCATCCTCGAAGAATTCGGCTCCTATGCCTCTCCCAAGGATATTACCTTTGCCGGTCTCAAGTCCTGCAAGCCCCTCCAAAACTTCCTCAACGAAACCCTCCGCCTCTACTCTATCGTCCCCGGTAACCGCCGTATCGCCGTCAAGAACACCACCATTCCCACTGGCGGTGGTCCCACCGGCACGGAGCCTGTCTACGTCAAGAAGGGCCAGGCCGTGTTCTACAGCACCTTTGTGATGCACCGCCGGAAAGACCTCTGGGGCGAAGATGCGGACGAGTTCCGTCCCGAACGCTGGGAATCCCGCAAGCCAGGCTGGGAGTATCTTCCCTTCAACGGTGGCCCTCGCATTTGCATTGGCCAGCAGTTCGCTTTGACGGAAGCCGGCTACGTGCTGGTGCGCTTGTTGCAGCGGTTCGATCAGATCGAGGGTGTCGGCAAGACTGCCGAGGGTGAGATCACTATGGCTGTAAACCTGACCAACGCTCCCGGTGACAATGTGACTGTCAGGTTGCACGAGGGCAACTAAGCCATTTCATGTATCATGTCGGGTTTATTTTTGTTATTTAGCGATTTCCTTGGTCTTCGAATTCATTCAAAATATAGACTTTTTTTTTTTTTTGGCTTGACGCTGGAAGACTGCTGTGTAGCCTTGGTCCCGTAGCCATAGTTCTTGACTGTAGTCTGCCCCATAAGATTTTGTAACATTGGTATTGGGCCTGCCCATTGGCAACGCAACGGCAGTAGACAGGAGCTCTGTGCAGACCGTGGAGACGGTTAGTAAGTCCACTGTGGTACATTACACCCGAGCTTGAACAGAATGCGCATGAACGGGCGTACAAGGGGTCGGAGGCCTGCAGTGAATACCACTGCAGGGATTGTATCTTGTGAAGTAGCAGCCCACACAATATACAGAGTCTTTAGCATGAAGAAGGCAGGTGCGTTCAATTCGTCCTAGTATTTTGGCTTTACTACCAAGGCTCATTGATTCCACTGAGAGTTGGTCGAACACGGATACTGACCATAGAATTGCACTAGAACCATAAAAAGGTGAACTCTGAGCCAAGCACCATACGCCCATCTGTAAGCTCCCTAACCAAGAAGAATCACCCCTCAGCACTCAGTCAACGCACACCGCACCAACCAAGCCGCCGCTCTCACCGTCCGCTCCACCCCCTCTCGATCAGTAACAGTGGGATCAACCTCCACCACATCCACAGCCACCAGATTCCCAGAATCACGCACCCTTCTCGCCACACATTTTCCATCCTCAAGACTCAACCCACCCTCCACCGGATTCCCCGTGCCGGGCGCCCATCGCGGATCCAGCGCATCGACATTCACGGACAGATGAATGGGCGTCTCCGGGCCAAGGTACGCGAACACCGCGTCCATGATCTTCTCGATTCCGTGCCTTGTTATTGCAGTATCAGAATCAGAGTCAGTATCATTCACACCGTCGTCGTCGTTGCCATCATTATTATCATCATTTTTACCTCTCCACACTTCAATCAAAGGCACTATCGAAAATCAAAGGGACCACCGAAGGGTAAACTCACCGCCTCACCTCCTCCATCCCAAACACCTTGATGGCATGCCGCGCGACAACATCCCTTTCGGGGGGATCCACGTCCCGCGTGCCGATATACACCAGCCGCCGGAAATCGACTCGCCAAGCTTGCTGGATCCAGCTGAATGGTGCGTCAGGGGTGCTGTCGGTGGTAGCTGCACCCGCCACGCCTGTGGCGTAGGCGAGGGGCATTCCGTTTAGGTTGCCGCTGGGGCTTGTGGACGGGGTGTTGAGGGCGAGGTGTGCGTCTAGAATGATTACTGCGGGGGTAGTGGTGGAGTGGATTGGAGGGGAGTGCTGGTGGCGTTGGTTTTGAGTTTGCTGGAGGGCGGCGGTGGTTGCGGTTAGGGTGCCGATTGTGCTTGTGTGGCAGCCTCCTAGCGTCAGGGCGAGACGGCCGTGCAGGGTGTGGGCGTGGACTTGGTGGAAGATGCGGTGGGCGGTTGTGCTGATGGTTTTGGGGTCGTTTGTGGTCGGGGTGGTCGTGGCGATCTCGCTTATGGATATCTCGGTGAAGTGTGGGCGTAGGCGGTCGAGGAGGCCGGAGGAGAGGAGGGTTGAGGGCCCCTGTTGGGTTCCGGTTGTGGGCTGGTATATTCTCTTTAGTTGTTTGTGTATAGGGATGGCTAAATGTGATGGAGAAACAGGGACTGGGATTCAGGGTTGATGCGTACCCCGCCGCCGGAAACACTGGCGAGAACGAGCCCCAAGGATTGGGGATTGGATATGTAGCGGTGCAGTGGGTGAGAAGACATGATAAGGCGAGGGTGATTTGAAGTGGATAATGGAGTGACGGTTGTAGTTGACTGTTTTAAGGGACATTCTGTAATGAGTCAGATGTAGTCCAGGGGATCCACTATCACGAAGCTCACGGGGCAGCTAAATCGGTTGTCTGCTTAGCTGCGGAGAGATAGAGTTAAGCATAAATCCAGCTGTTTGGTTCCTTGGGAGCGGCCAGGAGTCAAATTCCATGCCAGGTCATGCCATTGCAGGCTATAACATGTAGTGCCTGCATCTCTTCTCACCAAGCCAGGCCTGACGTTGTGTAGTTCGTAAGGCTTTCAATATATAGCTGGATTTTCTCTCCCCATAGACTCAGAAGTTACAGCCTGCCGCCTAGGTATTACACTCGAACTTAGAACCTAATGGGTACATGGTTGGAAATGCTGGTCATTATCATAAAACAGTCCTCCAAAGAGAGTGTATTGTGGCAAATATGGTGATGATCATTGATACATACGCTGGCATAAAGTAAATGCAAATCTGTATGAGCCCTGCTACTCATCTGAGTTAGATTACTGAGAGCAAGCTTAAGTCTTCCAAAGGTGTTTGGACAGGTGTCATTAGTCGTAACTTGTTGACCGAGTAGAAAGAGTCAAGGACCAGAAACGGTAAGCAATTAGAAAGAAAAGGAGATAATAAGGAGACAGCTGGAGAGTGTGGTGAAGTAAAGATAGAACAACATAATAGAGATAGTAAGAGAGAGTAGAAGAAAGATAAAACCAGCCAGAAAGAGAATTGAAGCCGAAAAGGCTCAGCTCAACTCTTGGTATCTAGGCCATTCAACTAGGGCTTAGGCAGACCTAGCTAGCCGCAATCTGGACGACACTCTGCCCTCACTTGGATAAATCAAATGCATTCATAGACTCCTCAGTCCAAAGACAGAGCCACTCATGATGAGGTGCCTAGTGATGACAGTTAGGGGAACAACATAGATCTGGCAGCTGTCTTTATTTACCTTCTTAATGAGACCTGTCATCAGTAGATTAAGTACCTCTCGATCGAGTCACGTGCAGCAATCTCTCACCGCCTCAACACACATCTTCCCCTCAAGAATTATGCCGGCAGAAATCCGAGATCCGGCGGCCGAATGCCGCCATCGCGGGGTTTTCCGATCAGCAGTGAACTATTTTTCCATCGCGGGATCATTTTCCTCTTTACTCCTCTTCCATAAGTTGATTATCTCCGTCGTGAAATTCCAACCTTCAGCCCAAATTCCAAAAAAGACCAACCAATCGACAATCAACCACCATGCCCTTGATCACCGACTTCAATCTCCCCAGCTCGGCCAAGCAGCTGCAGGTTCCCGAAAACGCCCAAGCGCTCTTCATTGTATTCGTGGCCTCGGACGACCCGGCAACGGGTCAATCCTGGTGCCCAGATGTCCGCGCCGCCTGGCCCGTTCTCGAGACCACTTTCTCTCCAGCCGATGCACCCCGCCTGGCCGCCGTAGAGGTCGGACAAAAGCCCGAGTACGTTGATTTCTGTTGTTCTGCTAACCATTTTGATTGCTTGATTGCTGCTTTCTGCTTTCCAAATGAGGGAACAACCCCCCTTCCCGCCTTATATCCGACTGACGTGGAATGATTTATTGGTCGTGTAGATGGAAGGACCCTGGGAACATCTACCGGACCACGTGGAAGGTGCCATGTATCCCGACGTTGGTGCGGTATGAGATCGTCAACGGGGAGACGGTCGAGACGGGGCGGCTGGTTGAGGGCGAGATCCTTGATCAGAAGAGGTTGGGCGAGTTTATTGGTATGTCGCGTGTGTAAGCTTTGTACGACTTTTCATTCCCTGGGGGGTTGGGTTTGACTGGATTATGATGGATTCGGTGTTTGTTTATGCTAGGGTCTGATAGGTCGATGCGCATGACCAAGTATGGTTTTTGGAGTCTCTGATCGATAGCATATTTGCCCTTGATTTAGTCTCGTTGTCAATATCAGTGGTTGAGGATCGGAGATCTTGCATTGTGCCTTGAGCTGAGGTGTGAGATGCCTGTATTCTTGTGTTCTTGATGGAGATCCATAGTTTTCCACGTCTGCTAGGGGTTTGAGGCTGCATTTGCCACCCTGCGAATTTCTCGAACCAATTATAATACCATTATAGCCTGTCAGGCTTTATATAATGAGGAGTGGGGATGTGGGAATCGGGAAGATTCCGATTTGTTGTGATGAATTAGCTACCTAGTAGCTTTTTGGGCTTGTTTAGTGGAGCCAACTTCACGTCACCGAACTGTCTCTGGATTTGCTGGGTGCCGAGTAGCAATAGAGTGATTCACTACACAAGACGGTCTCCTGTGCCTGCTCTAGTCACTCGCAAGAATTACCTAGTAAGAGAAGACACCAAGTCAACCCGACTTCACAAGACGATAGTAGTAAGTTGCAGGTCGCAAATCACAGTGAACGTGTCCTTTCAAGCCACCGCCTGTTGTAGAAAGCTGATGCTCTTTCGCTTGCAAATGGGTCATGTGTTAAACATTAATGTGTTCGACCTGACTCTACTAGCTCCCTATTCGCTTCTGATGATCCTAAGAGGGCTGTATGACTATATGTAAAATCAACCTCGGCAACCGATAGTGGATCATAGCAGTAATTCAAGATACAGGTCTCATATCTCGCGAACTAGAAGTCATTAATTGTCTTTGTTCTCTGCCTATGTCTTGATTCATGGGATAGTTTGGCTATTATCAGAGGCTACATAAACAATCAAAGAAAACACACTCCCTTGATAGACTGCTTTCGTTGATTGATAGACCCAGAGGTGTACGCTGCTGCGTGAGGACGGACCTAGGGCTGGCGAGGACACGGATGTAGACCAAGCTGGGGTGTACGCCACACGACCTCGGGGGTTCCGGTCACAGCTGAAGAAGCAGGCTCAAGAGAGGAGTTTGCCAATCAATCTACAAGAAACAGCTCAGCTGAGAAGCATGATTACGACCAGCACGCATTGACCCCAGAAAAGGATGGCCATTTTTACCGAGCGGGAGATTCCGAACGACGGGCGACAATGATAAATGCACCTCTTTCACCCCCCATCCCTAGATTTTGAGAGAAAAATAAACCCCTTGGTGTACGTAGAGAGCGTCTGATATCTGGTGTTTTGGGAAGACAAAACAAAGAGGGATAGAGCAACCATGCACCAAGACCCGCAACAGGAACCCAAACCCGCACGCAAGCGAATCATCATCTGCTGCGACGGCACCTGGCAGTCAGCGGTAGATGGCCACGAAAGCATCCCCTCGAACGTGACACGGCTCTGCCGCGCCATCGCCAGCGTGGGGATCGACGCGCAGGACCACCAGCCCTGGCAGCAGATCATCTGGTACGACCCTGGAGTGGGCACCAACACCACCGCGGCCGGGCAAATCCGCAACTTCGTCGAGGGCGCCCTGGGCAAGGGCCTCGAGGGCAACATCGTCGAGACCTACCACTTCTGCGCCCTGAACTGGAACCCGAGCGACCAGATCCTGTGCTTTGGCTTCTCGCGCGGCGCGTACACCGCGCGCGCCATCGCCGGCCTGATTTCTGACATAGGCATCTGCCCGCAGCATCAGATCGCCAACTTCCCGCAGCTGTCGAAGCTCTACAAGAAGACCCCCGCGGGCTAGCGCTTCTACGGGAGGGATGCGTATTACGAATACTTCAGGCAGCGGCGTCGGAGGCCGTCGCAGCTGCAGGCGGGATCCTCCCTTGCGGGGGAAGAGGAAGAAGATACGACCTGGGAAGAGTCGTCCACTGAGTGGGCGTCCACGCCGGAATCGCGCGAGGTGCAAGTGGTTGGAGTCTTTGATACCGTGGGAAATCTTGGATTTCCGGAGCTGTTCGGCCACGAGCTTCCCGCGTGGCTCACCTGGACCGATAAGCCTGAATGGCACAATGTCGGTCTCTCCCCAAGTGACTAATCGCATCCACTGAACTCTCAAAACACAACAGAGCTAATAGATTCCAGACATCAAGAATGCATTCCAAGCTCTGGCACTCGACGAACATCGCCGACTGTTCCGCCCGGCCATGTTCTTTGTCCCCATCCCGAATGAGATCCCTGAAAGTCAATCGCGAGAGATCAAGCAGTAGGCGCGGGATCCATCGCGCGAGTGGTCGGAGCTTGTGCGTAGTGGTACCCACGAGCATTGAGAATCTACAGGCAGCCGAGAAACGGCGCGATGCAGCGGCACGAGATCTGCTGGAATGGGAGGACAGCCAGAAAGAGCCGTCCAGGCTGACGCAGGCGTGGTTTCCAGGGTTTCACATCCATATCTGGGGAGAATCCAGCCAGACTCTTAAGAACAAGAGCAATTTTGAAGAAATGTCAAACATAGTAGTCGCCTGGATGTTAGACCAGATCAAGGAGTACGTCTCCCTCGATCGGGAGCTCATTGAGCGGGAAGCAGAGAGCCGACAGAACCGTCTGCGGAAGATTAACGAGGTGCTGGAGGCATACAAAAAGAACGACGATGGCAATCGGAATCATGGGCTCAGTGGTTGTGGCGCAATGGACAATGGGTTGCTGCCTCCATTCGGCACCCGCTGACCCCGAGTGACGATAATCCCTCGGCCTATCGCAAAATGCGTCAATATGGCTGGGCAACTGACAATATGCCTGACAGCTTCGACATCACTCACCGCCTGAATGGCTCCTTGGCGCGGACGCCGCGTCGCTACCTGCGAGATCCGAGCACCAAAGCCATTATCGGTCACACCTGCGAGCAGATTCATCCGACCGTGGGATATTGGCTGAAGCATGTACCGGGCTATCGCCCAGCAGGGCTTAATGAGAGCCAGTGTGTACGTCGGCTCAGGACTGATGGCTTAGGTTATGAGTACCGCTTCAGATGCCCCGGGGAGAGAGAGAAAGAGATATTGCCCGAGTGGAAGATGGAAAGCGACGACGTCGCCTGGGAACAGTGGGCCATTCAAGGTAAAGAGGCGTTGGCATATGTGAACGGCCTAGAATGCCGATCAGAGAGACGCGTGAAGCGATAACCTATTTTGTCTACCGTGGTTTTCATGCTAAGGGAATGGATCGGCGATATATTCTGAGTACTCACTGCAATATGTAATGGGGTCAAGCCCACATCCTATATCAAACATCCCCGTCGGCTATGCATTACTTGTATCGAGGAAAGGCAATTCTTGGGGCGCCGCGATCCCTTGCCTCGGTTCATTCTCTATTGCCACGCTTGGGAGAAGGGGCATACGTGCCAGCTATATCTCAAATGCTCTAGTTAAACACTCCGGTTGAGTTTAGTATGACTGTTGCCTGATCAAGATGATCGCCCTCTTTCCTAAAGGTGTAATCACTCGAGTTCACTTTCCCCTGCCGGAGGTAAGGCGGTGCTTACTTTTGACTCACCCAGACAGCTCTCAATGGCTACACGGCGGAAAGTAAGTAATTATGCGGATGGCTCCCAGCAGGTTTCTTTTCCGCATATGGGCCCTCACCCCATCCCTGTGAGCAGGTGTCGAAGACTATTTATCGGATCAAGCCCATCGCCTGAAACGATGAAGGATAAGGGTGACGCTCAAACCGAACGCTAAACCGGTAGCGAGCCCTTTCAGGAAAAGTCTACTCGAGCTATTCAAAGGCTGGAGTTGACAGATTAAAATCACATTAGACCTTTCATCTCCCGTTAATGATTCAAACGAGCATACCTGGATATGTGGCTGGGGCGTGGTCTGAGAGGCTGCTAAGGCGGTTGGTGGCTCGTAAATGACATCTGTCTCCTTCCCGAGATCACGATCATATTCACGCCGCTGACGAATCTTCAGACGCACAAAATCTTCCCGCCCCCTGTGCATCTCTCCCAACCCCGTTAAAGTGTGGCCTCGGTCGGCCATCGACACCCGAGGTCCCCAGCAATATTCGTCGAGCATGTCCCAATAGATCAGATCAACGGAAGCGACCTTGCGGCACGCTAGCATAAACCAAGCCGAGCGGTCTTCTATAGACCGCTGCATGAGGACCGACAGTTGGTCATCTGTTTCGCTTAATCCCCGTGCCTGTTCGCATTCGGTCAGGGCTTGCAGAAAGAGATTCGCCTTCGGGAGGAATGCGTCGAAGAAAGAGTCGGGACCAATATCGTCAATAAGATAGTCGGGTCGCCGTAAGAGTAGCCACCATGGGATACTTGCCGCAAATTGCGCAGGCGCCGCATAGGCAAACTCCCAGTCGATAACCGCGACAATCTCGAGAGAGTCGTCCACCAAGACATTCCCGGGGCTTAAATCATCGCAAAAGAGCTTAAATGGGCCATCATCGTGACCAGAAACGAAGTTTAAGGCTATAGCTTTCATAAGCTGGCGGCAGGCATATTTACTCCTGCAATCTTCTGAATCATACACGCTGTTCCGCTGTTTCGTCAGCTGGGTCCATTGCAGATCCAGGAGGGATTTGACGTAGGCGGTGGAGCTGTGGTATGTTTGCTGAGGCGGGAGATCCTCCACTTTGAGCCCGCCTACTCTGATCAACTCGTTCTCTTCCTGGGTCAGGGGCCGTCCGTTGATAGCCGGCTTCCCAGTAGCGCTATCCTCAACGAGAGAGCCAATTTTGTCAAAGTCAAGACTCCAAAGACTGATTAATACCTCGGCCATCTGCCCATATAAGCGCTTCAAAACGTTTAAGTCTATATTGGGATTTAACATGTCAACTGCGGAATCGTCCATGTTGTTTTGTTCTCTCAGAACATCGGACATTTTCTTGCCCTCAACCCATGTCATGATAATGAATGGGCCAAGACCGGTGGGGTTGTCAGCTGCCTTGCCATAACAGATTACTTTCGGGATGGGAATATTAGTCTCCTTGGCGATGTAGTTCATCAGTACAGCTTCCCTGTAGACCTTATCATCTGAGAACATGGATTTCCCAGGAATAGGAAAGCGGATAAGCCAGTCATCCTCTTCGTCTTCCCAATGAAGACGAATACTGAAGTTGAATGAGCCGCGGTGCATGGAACGGAGGAAGCAATCGTCTCGTTGCCGATAGCGATCTGCCAGCGCACAGATTCCAGAGCCAGAGCGAGAGCATTGCTTGAACCATTCGCGTTGTAACTCGTCGAAGGTGGCGAGGCTGATATCATCAAAATCCATTCTGGAACATCAGTGATAAGGGCGATAAAGACACAGATACATAAAGAGAAAGCAGTTTGAACAATGAGCAATGCGTCGAAAGCATGAATTCAGCAAGTGCGCGCTTCACGGACTACCATTGTTTATCATGCGTGGGGAAGCAGCAACAGGCCCACCCCCTGCGGCTCCCATTGCCGGAGAATGTTATCTTCCGTGCCGAGCCATTGCTTTGCAATACTGGTCACAGTCGTCTTCCGTATTAGGTAGTATAGCATGATTGCAACCTGGGAGAGTCCCATTCATAGTCACGCAGTTACAGATAATTCAGTGTTGCCTTACATTCAGAACGGTTGCTAAGTTAAGCACTAATATTTATCACATAGCAAGGCTCAATTAGTCCAGACATTCTGAATGAGATAATCCAATGATTCTTCCAACATCAACCTTGGCCGCCGGCTCTTCTCCTGGCCTCCGCTGCTTCTCGTTTCCGCCTTCGTTCATTCTGCGAGGATCTGCCTGACGCCTCTAGTTGATTGATTGTACTTTGTTCCAGTAGTGCTTCCGTCAAGGCACTACGCTCTGCAGGGTCGATGACTCTGGATTTGTCATCATTTCCTTCGAGGCTGCGAAGGCTTAAATCACGGTCAGTGTTTCGGTCGCCCTGAGAGTCGGAACTCATGTCGGCGTTGTTGACGCCCGCTTTTGTTATATCTTTGACGCGTTGGCTCGAATTGAGCCCTAAGCATCATAGTATAAACGATCAGTGTTTGTTTCTCGAATTTATGGGTATAAGAGAGATACCTTAAGAAGAGAGGATAGACAAACACGGATCCGTAATGCCAAACAGATCGAAGATGATTCCGGAGAGCCCCAGAGTAGATGTCGCGGGGCGTTTCAATACCCCTCAGTCATGCAGCTAGTACTACCCCTCATCCTCACACTATTTGTCTTCCTTCGAGATCTATCTCCGATAGGTAAAAAAGATGGAAGGCAGGCGAAAGAGGAACGATACAGAGACTTTTCCTCGGAGGCAGACGCCCGGCTGATTTGCGCTAATTCGTGTGCACATGAATCGCAAAAGTTACGGAAACAAGTTTCATGGTTGTTATCGGCCTGGGCGAGCGAAATGGAAGATGTTTTAGCGAGGGAATTGACCCAAATCTCCTTAGTTTCTCGTACACCGGACAGATTTATCCCGGGCCAGATCTCATTATTGTGACTGATCATTTGCCCTAGTCCATGTGATCTTTGTGACAGCAAAGCCGGCACACCTGCTGGGCTTATATACATTCTCTCCCTTCTCTCTGTTTGATCATCACAACTTGTGACCACCCTTTTAGTTTGCCTGGCGGCCTATAATAGACCATATCGTGCATCTCTCTGGAAGGGATAAAAAAAAGTAATAATAACTGGTCCATATAATGTAACATCTGATCTACACATCAACCGGCCCACTCCTCGAGTGTTTTCAAGACTTGTATGACATGATTGGAAAAGTCTAGTATGACTCCTATCATTTGTAGGGCTCAATTTCGTAGACTAGTTACGGCATTTTCAAAAAGCGCGTCCTCTTTGATACCTGTACTCGATCTGCGATGTATGAATCGATTCTTATTGATATCTGTTTTTTTATGCCTGGTGGAATCGCCAATGTCAGCTATCTATCTTTCTGAGGGTCATCGACTCCCCAAAGCTGTTCCACTATTGCATAAACCTACTCTATTGTCATACACCCGAGCAACAGCATTCATGCGACTTTGCCCAACTCTCTCAATGGCGTTTAGAAGCTTATACATATATAGACGAGTCTTGAGAAGGTACTGCAATGGCTCACTAAGCAAAAGGTCAAACTATAGAGTGAAAAGGGAGCGAGCTGAACAGTATAGTAAGGAAAGCCAAAGGACGATTGAATGAGAACGTAAAGCATGGTATGGCAGGTAATGTAACCCTATATCTGAAATCTGAATCCATCAAATCAAGAGTTCCGGAATTGGGAGTAGACGAAAGGTTCATGGGGAGAGGTCTCAAGGAGTTATATCAGTCAGTCAGGCTGCAGCACGGGTCAATCAAGCACTAAAGTACTCAACCCACTCAGCTTGGTCGCCAGAACCCGCTCAATCAGGATCCAGATCATCCATGTGGTGTTCAGTCAGGATCCCATTATCAACAGAGGTGGACCTCTTGTTTGTATGGCCACCAGACTGGCCAGCCTTGAGAGGTTTGAAGGATGAGTGCAAGATCTTAGACTGCTCTTCCATCATGCTCCTGGATTGTTTGGAACAAGAACAAAGTGAGCAAGGTGTAAATGTAGATTAAGAATAATTACGGCTCTGGGTAATTGATCCCGTTGAGACTGGGTAGCCTGCGGAAGAAGGTGAAGAGGACAGGCGTTCGAAGGCTAATTCATTCTTTGTGGTGCGGCAGTAATAAATGCAGGAAGAGGCTTTCAAAGAGAAGCTTCATTAGACAAAGGTGCGACTCGATCGGAAAGAGCGAAAAAAGATGAATGGATGGGCAGAGGGCTTGATTGCAAGACTGCTTGCTGAGGCTCACATTACCCATGTTCCCTCTTGAGGTAGTGTGTATACCACTTCCCGACTGAACATTATCAACCATAGTCTTGGGAACCTGGATCTTAGTAGCTATAGTCAAAGAAACATCGTGAATAAGTGCAAAATTTATTCTTTGCCTCCCACAAATGAACCGAAATCAGTTTCCCGCGATAATTCAGGCAACGAAGGTTTTGACTTGATTGAGAACATGGCAGCACATACCTTGACTGCAGCCAGGCCTCTTTGAGTAACTGCCTGAGGCAGAAGCTTTACCCTGCTGGCGATCCGGTGAGACTGTGGGGTTGGTTATAGGCGCTCTGAGCCGCTCTCGGCCCGATATCCATGGTCTAGCGTCTAATGACAAGATACGCGGTTACCTAGACCCAATGTCTTGGCCAAAATCTTAGCTCTTTGACCATGTTATTTTCATTGGTTTCCGATCATGATGGACCCCAATCTCAATATGGTCCTAGCTGGTCTAATAGGACCCTTTCACCCACTCAGGTAAAGTCTGAAAAGCCCGGCCCATCCTAAGCGAAAAACAGCCCTCTTGTGGGTACGACATTACAACAATCTACGGCTTTCTCGGCATCAATCCTGCGGTCGGTGTGTTGAGATTATATTGCAGCCTAGAAAAATAACATAGTGTTCGACTATAACACTATGTCAGACTATATAAGTCTCAGAAGACATCTTTGGTCGGGTTTAATGGATGCGACAACAGGACCTTTTTCATAATATGAGCATTTATCAACAATCCACAGCAGAAATCAGCACTATGCCAACCCTAAGATCCATGATATCCATCTTCCTCGCCCTAGGCGCCTCGGCCCAAAACACAACGAATGGCGCAAATTGCACCACCTTCAATTGGGACCACAACAAAGCCTACTGGAAAACCTACCCCCCGCGACGAGCCAGCGCCGCCAAAACATGCCCTAGCAGCAACACCACCACCACCACCACCACCACCACCAACAACGACAACAACCTGCAAACCTGCCCCATCACCGCCTCCGGCGACGACACCTACTACTTCCGGACAAACCTCACTGCCCTCTCCTCCTCAACCTTCGCCCCAGTGGTCGAAAAGACCGTCGACCGTTCCGCCCTGCTGACGGATGAGTTCCGGCAGAACGTCACCGGCGCAATTGACGGCACGTCCTGGCTGGAACCGGGCCAGTCGGGCTATCTGAACTTCACGGCTTACAGCTATTGCTTTACCGGGACGGTGGACGGCTGTACGCCCGGGGTGGACAATCATACCCCAGTTGAGGTGTGTGCGCCGCTATGGCATACCTTGCACTTGAAGAAGGAGGATTTTGCTTTTGTGGATGGGATTCACTCGGTTGTGAATATCAGCTCCGATCGAGTGGGCCTGTTTAAGGATCCATATGAGGGGCAGGCTAGGAGTTGGGGGAATGCAGTGAGAATGGGTCAGGGACCGTGGGCTATCGGGCTGCTTGGGTTTCTAGTGGTCATGATAACCTAGATGTAACAGTTTTGTTTTGGAGGCGAATTGTATATAGAATTGCTTTACCGAATATGTAAAATAGGATAAATCCCTTTGTTGTTGTTTTTATCACTAGCTATGGAAGGAAACTGAATCCGTTCAGTGGATGTGATTGGGCGTCTTTTGCTAATTAGAGCTTTCCTCAGTGCGTGAAGATACTAGGTAGAGTAGTAAAGCCTTGAAGGACCATGTAATAGACAAATACTGCTGTAAAGCCAGCCACCTGATCCATTTACAGCCTATAGGCCCAAAGGTGCTTCGCAACCCCACATTCAGTGTAGATCAATGCTGTATGAGACGATGTGGAGTATTACGAATAGCAATGAGCCTACATGCCCGCATTCATCTTACTAACATCAACATCAATATGGCATCTCCAATGGTGACTGGAAGACGCTACAAATGGGATCGTCAGAGAATGAAGAGTTTCATTTGAGGTGATGGTGAGTGACCGGCTCAAGTTAACAAACATATGCTCTAGAGGAGTCATCCGCTTAACAAGCAACGCTATTGGACAATCTAGAGACAAAAACACAGACAAAGGGTGTTAGCAGACGTGAGCTATAAAGCCGCAATCAGGTACCCACAGCAGAACCGCATGATAACAATAAGACGAAGCCAACGACAATCCAATCATTTCAAGCAACAGTACTTCGACAATTTTTGGTCCTCACTAGCTATGTATACACCATGGACCCCGATGCCAACCTTCGCGTTCGCCAAGGTCAATCTATTCTCGATCGCCTGGTGGATATCAACTTCGGATACCAATCCGCTCCGGTTCTTGATGTCTCCGACGACATATGGCCGGATCTGGAGTGCTTTGTAATGGTGGTTTCCAGTGCCGAATTGCCAAAGGCCAGGAATATCATGACGCTAGATCTGGGAACGTCCGAGTGCATGGGCTGTGAGCTTCCCCGGGTGGGGTTTCACTACCACCTTTGGGATCATCACTCGGAGTTGGTTGTCTATTTGCTGCGAAGACGCGGAATTGGCAACGCTGGGATCGAGGAGGGACGGTTGGGATTTCAGTAGACCACCTTGTTGTGTACTGAGCCGTGCGTGGGTGGCTCAGTCGTTCGCTTGACTACTCTTATTAGATAATGCATTTTTTGCTGATGCTTCTTGTGACTATGAAGCAGGATATTGAGACTAGTAATGACACTACATCTGTGTATGTCCTTATACAAGCAAGAAGGACGGATGATAGCTTGCTCTGTATCGATTTCGCAGGACTTAACCCTGATATATTCGTAAGTCTCTGGAGTCATAATGAAGAGAACTAAATTTTAGCAGCTCAGGTCATAACAACAGCGACAGAAATTTTATCGGCTCTCACTGATTGAGAGAAAGGTCAAACACAATCTTCCCCCTGGCATGCCCCCCATCCAATCTCTTGAATGCCTCCTGATACTGTTCCAACGGCCATACACTGTCCACCATGCCGTGACATTTGCCCAATTCCACCAGCTTCGAGATTTCCTCAAGGTGCCGTCGGGCCGGCTCCATAACAAAGAACACACTGCGGACCTCGGACCCTTCAAAACCTGGAGGTCTGACCTGCTCCGGAGGCTGGAAGATACTGAGCACCATGCCCCCATCCTTGACCGTCCACCACGCATCCTCGAGAGACCTCCGCCCAATACAATCAACCACAACATCCACCTTCTTTTCGGGGTGTTCATTCACCCACTCACGAAGCTCCGTCTGCCGGTAGTCGAGCACCTCCGTCGCGCCCAACAATCGCACGAGCGCCGCATTCGCCGCACCACACGTCCCCACCACCTCCGCGCCCAGCAACGCAGCTAGCTGCGTCACCCACATGCCCACGCCCCCCGATGCAGCCGTCACCAGCACCTTCTTGCCTCTCCACGCCTCCTGCGCCGCGGTGAAACTCGCCTCCCCGTCGCCGGCAATCCCGGCATGGATGAACAGGATCTGCCACGCCGTCTGCGCCGACACAGGGATCGCCGCCGCTGCCACCGCGCTCAGACCCTGCGGTATATGCGCCAGCTCATCGGTGAGGCAGATACTGTAATCCCGCGCGTTTCCGGGACGGAGGTAGTTGGTCCGCGCGTAGACCTCGTCGCCCGCCTGGAAGGGCGAGTTTGCTGGTGCGGAGATGACGGTCCCGGCCACGTCGGGGCAGGGGATTAGCTCCCGGGGATTCGGCGGTGGGAAGTTCTTGGGCCAGAGGAGTTCGCCGGCGCAGGGCGCGCAGGCCTTGACTTTGATCAGGTGCTCGCCTGCTGATACATTGGCGGTTGGGAGGGGTGAGGTTGTTAGGGTAAGGCTTTGAGACTCGGCGCTAGGTTGCACGAGGGTGCGCATGGCGGTTGGTGTGGACATCCTTGTGAACTTTTCTCTTCGCGAAACTTGTAGATGATTTGGCTTAATTGGTAGCACTTGGTTCGAGCCAGTTATAAATTGTGCGAGTTGTCTGTTTTGAGAGATGGAGGTGCTGAGAGCGATAGAAGAGGAGGCTTTTATACATTCTAAGGATACGCAGGACGGGTTGCCGGAATCCCGAATAGCCTATCCATCTCACGAATGACGTCTTGCATTTCCAGAGCTCGTAAGATATATTTGCGAATGGGGTGTCAGCAAGAAATCAGAAAGCTGTAATGCACCTCGTATTGAGCGGCCAAGGGGCTGGAGCCAAAGTCAAAATGCCTCGATACAAAGGAAGTTCGCTATACGCTTGGACTGTGTAGATGTGAGAGTATACTGTACAGTATAGTATAGTGTAAGTGGGGGTGAGCGTTCAGAGCGGGGTAGTATGGGGCGGGTACGGGTACGGGCTTGACAGACGCAGGGCTTGGCTTCGGGTCCTTCTTGCTAAGGAGGTGTCTGTATTTATGAATATACTCTTTCCGGCTGAATACACCAGAACAAGGTTGAAGTGATAAAGCCCGTAATATGGGGCCCATCATTAGGCTGGGGAAGCTTCCCAAAGAACGAGTCCACAACAAGATGATCATCCGGCTTCAAGAAACGCCTTATTCCAACAACCTCACCCCCTGGTAAATCTCCTTCATGGTGCACTGCATCTCCTCCTATATACAATGGGATCATATGACTTACACTTACGTTAGGAAAGGTCAAATTCGTGGGTGCCAGACAACGCGGGCGTTACGACCTTCACGGATGGCGTTGGAACAATTGCGCGTCGAATCGGCGAACCACCACTTCGTTGACTTCTGGGTGCTTCGTACATCTCGCAACCTGCGACCTCCACACCATAAAGCAGTTCGAATTGGCGCTTGGAGCCAATCCCAAGGCAGGATGCCCGGTACCTGGTGGGTCCCCCGGATCACTGGGCACTGCAAGCACCTTCCAAATGCCAATTTTGACTTTAGATCTGTTTGCCCGCCATCCAGAACTGCGGCGATCTGCAAACTTACCTGAATCAAGATAGCGACAGCTTCGCTGCTTGAAGTACCTTAAACAGAGATTTGAGCCTACTTAAGCATAATGGCTGGTGTCTAGTACGCTATATTTGAATAAAACTTTGACGGTTTTAAGGTCATGGCACTTTCCATGCTGTCTCTATCCGGTAACTATTCAAATCACCAGGTCCTGCCTGCCATCTAGGCTTTCGCTCCTCTTTTTTTCACCACAGGGCTCGCGACAATATCATTCCATGTGCAAGACCAGACTCCCTCGGCCATGGTGGAAATAGAAGTAGGAGACCCCTTTCTACGAGAACATTGACATATTCAGTGCCCTTGCCGCAGTGATACAAACTTCTGACGAGGGTCCCCTCTGCACTCTTAACAGCCTCTAAGGGAAAACCCAGCCATACCTGGCTGTAGTCAGTACCTGATTGAGACGGGACGACCTTAGACACTCGTTGGACCTCCAAAGGTGCCCTTCACGTGATACCGGCCAGCTTGAACGACTGCAACGGAATTGGTACACTAGTATGAAAATAATGTGAACTACTCCAATATAGTCTTGAGGGCAACTGCTACCGGTGGAAATGTGAAGTTCTGGAGTTATGACGCACATTCTTAGTTCCTCTCCCCGAAGTGCTTGATCTCTCGGAAGCTCGTGGACAAAATAAAACCTTTCTAATGTTGAATTATGTATGCGACAAGGGTTTTTCCATGGAATGAACCAGGAAGTCGCGGAAGATAGTCCGTGCAGATTACGCATATCTGCGTTGAAGCCACGACGAGATCCTCCATGTGGTGCCTAGGAAATTTTAAAATACCTTCCATGGTTTTTGTTCTCTTATTCTTAGTGGGTTTTCTTTCCCTTTTGACACTTTACCAGTTATTCGAACTTTGAAAAAAAAAAAAAAAAAAAAACAACAACTTATGAGATCAATTGGGAATTATGCTGGCGTCTGCGACCCCAACTGTCAATGTGAGCGACACGTTCATATGTCGCAGCTGAACTCACCCACCTCCTGCAGGGAGTTTTTGATGGATGGACCAAAAGTTTGGATTCTAGAACATATAGGCGCTTTCAAGCGCCGTCTGCTTGGCTGTCGGGCTCTTAGAGGGAGCCAGCTTATACGCATTGGCATGAGTAGCTTGCTGTAGCTCACTGTACAGTCCACCCTGCGGGCGGCACTCGCCCGACTGTGATCTAAGGAGAACATATTGAGACATAACTTGGCAGTAAGGTAAGATGTTAGTCTGTTTCCGGCTATTACAGGCCAGGTTGCGTCGGTTGCCATATGGGTTATGGCGGCGTTCAAGCCACACGCTGGGAGGTCACGTTGTATGCTATACCTCTTGCTACTTCTTTGGTTCCGTTCAAACTAACATTGGACCTTCTAGTACAAGAATGACCTAGTGCTCCAGGTTAGTCTGGTTTACTTCTTGCCTTGGTGATATATAAGAGAACCTCCCATAGACTCTTCTTTGCTTCGTACATGAAGTATTGAGATTCGCCCTCAATAGCGCGACAAACCCTCTTCAAGCGGCTCTTCGCCCAGTTACTGTCGTTGTCAGCACTGAGCGCTTCCAAATAATCTCGAATTGCGGTCGATTGGACGTCCGACAGATCCACAGACCAGCCCATGTAACGATGCATGGCATCTCTGATCAGAACCTTGACACACAACACCAGCTGCCACTTCCACCACATCCCGCCGCATGAGGAATGTCGATCGCGAACCTCTAGTCGGGCGAGATTCTCCAGGTGATGATGACGCGCAAGCATGTACACCGGGTAATGGTTGGAGCTCTGTCGACCTCGGAAATCTGCAAAGCCGAGCTCTGGTATGGGGAGGCTAGAGTCATCTGTTGTCATGTACACTCTCGTCACATCCGCTAGGTGACTATTGTGTTCCTCATACCAGCAACCAGGGCCGTGGGGGTGAGAAGCTGGTCCGATCGGAGGATCGGGATAATGGTTGGAAATTAACATCCTCTTCGGGTACAGACAGATCCCCCGGCCCTGATCGGGATCCCCGCGATGGCGGCGGTAGAGGTGGTCAGTATGAAAATGATACGCTGGCATGGGGTAATCTTTCCAGAGTGGTGCATCATTGCTCGGCGACCTCACCACAGCGCATTCTCTCTGCTGCTCCTGTTCCGCCGGACAGCTGGGGAAACCAGCCTGGCGAAGAACCTCAGCGGCTCGGCCGAGGTCGGCTTGAGGAATGGCCCATTCAGATTGATGTGCCCTAATCGAGACACCCATGATACTCATGGCAGTCTGACCACAAAGCACACAACGAATTCCGGCACGATGAAGTAGGTATGATACCCAAGACTCGAGTTCAGGGCTTGTAGGCGCTACCACCGGAAATGCTACTGTTGGTGGAGGAACGATCTCCAAGTCTCCGGCTTTGGGCTTTGTCCTTGGAGGCAGTTGATGATATGGCTTCAGTCGCAGCCATTTCGGTTGCTCTTCGACAACCTCTGCAGATGCAAAACCATCTATAGATACGGTTTCATGTTCATAATCCTGGCAATTAGACATGTTGAACTATGAGCTTGCAGGATATCAGAGAAGACACCGCTTGCCCACTTCTGCTAAGGCCGGTGTGATATCAGAGAGGTACAAAGACAGTGCGAGCTAGTCCACATTTATATGAGTTCAATAGAAAATGCTTTATCTCAGCTATTACAGTGGCGTCGCCCCACGTGGTCCTTCTCATGTTCGGCAGTCTTTGCTACCTCTGGCACACCTCTTTCTCCATTCTTCTCTTTGTTGAGTCTACCTATATTCTGGCCATGCGGATAGTCTTCTCCACACAGCTAGGTTTCATCTATCGAGCCGTATTTACATCACAGGCTTACTTCCCATTCTGTCCCGATTATGCATGCATCCTCGAGCCAGTCGCAAACAAGCATTATGTCAAATTTCCTCATACCTATGCATCCTGCGAGCCACATAACGAGAATAATTGACGAATCGTGGTTTACTAAACTTCCTGTCAGCCTTTGTTTGGCTTGGAAAGTTCCTTTGTTCTCTTTTGTTATTTGGTGAGCCTTTGTTGAAGTTGAATAGCTGTCACCTATCTTCAATTTTTGGCCTCGTGTAGATACAGACTATGGAAGGGTAGCGCCTGCGTAAAGCACTAGTGGGCCACTCTCCTGTACTTTTCAAGAACCACAAGGAATGAAATCATGTTCACCGGTAGCCAAGGTACATCACATCTTTTTGTAAAAAAATTCTTATGATTTTAATACAACGGAGTTAGCATTTGCTTGGGGCTGAAACGAAGAATTCCCATGTTAAGGGAGGCAAATTAAGATGGCTTCAGGGGAACGGGGAGAAACTGTACTCCTCATAATGGGAAAGAAGAGAAAAGAACCATAAAGAAACATAGATAAAACATGACAGGATATATTAAAGGTTGGAAGATAGACTGTATATCAAACTATCAAAATGTGCTTAATTTCTCATATTGACTGATTCATTGGAGAAAAAGAATATGAGATTACATACATTTACCCGGTTAATCAGCAATGGTCACCTGATATGTGGGCTGGTAAGTCTGCCCCGGCCCCGGCCACGCCCACTACCTTCCATCAGGGGGACCTGAGATTAGGTCACTACAAACTTACCATGTTAGCAGTAACTATGCAGAAAATGTGCTTGCTTAAGTCTTGCGATAGATCTTGTGTCAGAAGATACCACCCATTATTGGCGCATGCATTAGTTCCTCAGAACTGCCTCCGTGCCGGCTTTCTCAGCTCAACGAGCAGCTGTCAACGCCGGCTACCCAACACAGCTTCACAACGCCAAGGACAGATCTTTTTTCCTACACATCAGGGCGCTACCTGTATGATGAAAACCTCCGCTTTGAAGAACGCTATGTCGAATTCGACGTCAAGGCGCTGGAGGCCATAGCTTCAAGTGTCGTGTGTAAGAACAAAGTCATTCTGACCCAGAAACTCGCAGAGGGTGGCTTTAACAGACTTTTATTCTCACTATGAACGACGGTTTCGAGGTCATAGTCAAAATACCGTATCGACATACCGTCCCAAAAATACTGACCACTGAAAGTGAAGTTGCAACTCTTGACTTTCTGCGTCAAAAAGGAGTGCCTGTACCGAGGGTATATGCCTACTGCTCGAAGCCAGACAATGCGGTGGGGACTGAGTACATCATTATAGAGAAGGCTCCAGGGCAGGCTTTGGATCGTCGGTGGTTCGATCTCACACCTAAGGAGCGAATCCGATTAGTCACCAGTTTTGTTGAGATCGAGCGAAAGCTTTTCTTGATTCCTTTTAGTTCCCATGGCAGTATCTATTATCGGGATAGCTTGCCTCAACACCTCCGCTCGGACCTTTACGAAACGTCACACGAGGATGACGGAAGCCATTTCTGTATCGGACCCTCGACTGATTACATGTTTTGGCGAGGAAGACGGACTCTACTTGACATTGACCGTGGGCCATGTTAGTTTCTTGCTCACAACTTTACTCAATTCACTGGTTACTGACTGTGAGTAGGGACCGATCATCGGGAGTATGCCCGTTCTGTGGGCCAACGAGAATTAGCATGGACCAAGAGATACGGCAAGCCCCTGCAGAATGGCTTTCCCCATAACACTATAGTCGAGGGAGAAATCCCTCACGAGGCGAATCTTGATCTTCTCAACAGGTACAGCCTCATATCGCCTTTTATCTTACCTAAAGACCGCAGAAATCCGATGAACAAAGCTACAATACGACATCCAGGTAAGATAATACTGGTGTCCTTTTATCGATGTATATTAGTTACTTCTAGATTTTAACCCGTCAAATATCTTTGTTTCGGATTCTTGCGAAATCTCATGTATCATCGACTGGCAGCATTGCTCGATTATTCCTTTACTGCTTGCTGCAGGCAACCCGCCGCTCTTTGAAAATCCGGATGGGAAACCTCCGAAAAATTTGGAGAAGCCCTCGCTTCCCGATATTTATGATTCCTTGAACCCTGAAGAAAAGCTCATGTTGATGACCTTCATCGTCGGCGCATGTTATTCTACTTGTATATGGTTTTTAACGGCAAGGACAACAAGCCCCACCTGGCAGCACTTCGGCATCCTTTGATGCCACACCGCCAACACGCAGTCGAGAGAGCCGGTCGGCAGTGGAGTGGCAACGTGATCACGCTTAAAGGTACTCTTGTTCGGCTTGTAGAGAACTGGGAGCAGTTGATTGCTGGAAATTTGGAGCTGCTCAGCTGCCCAATCTCGTTCGCGGAAAAGGAAATCTAAGACTTCTATCGTGTTGAGAATGATTGGTTTCAAGCGACGATCCTACTCGACCATTGGCGATCTCTTCTTGATGACCTAGGACATGATGGTTGGGTCAGGCATGAATCATTCGAATATGTTACGGAGATGAATAAGAAGCTGAAAGAAGACTGGATAGCTCAGGCAGAGGACGAGGAAGACTTGGTATCTGTGGATCAATTTTGGCCATTCCAGGACCACGAAGAATTTGGCTGAAGGAGGAAAGACATTAGAAAATCTCCAATTATGCCTTCGTGGCAGAAGCGATACTTTGCTTGATGGGTAGATGTAGAAAGGGAAATGAACATTGCAAACCCATGAGTCGTGTGCGTGGCGCAGTTATTTGGAGGGAAAGGATACCTTGGCCGCTAGACACAGATCATAGAAAGCTATCGCCTACAGGAACACTCCCGGGCGCTCTCGTGGCTACAGCTATAATTTACCTCTATGCCGCTGGAGATGGAAAAATTGAATAGTTATTTCTGTCCAATTTCTGCGACATTCCTGCTTCCAAAATATGATAATTGTGCGAGTGTGGTTACCTAGTGTTGTCCAATAGCTCAAACAAGTAAGGTTGGTTCCACGGTGTAGCTTCACTCCAACCCCGGTGCGGGTGTCAGATGTACGAAAAGCTGCAACGGGTCACGGAAGACTGGTTATGTCAGTGGCAACATTCAATTTCTCGTTGGTCTACCTTCCCCGGATTGCCTGAATATGCCAGCAACCCCTTTGTTCTTTTTCTTTCTCTTTCCTCGGGTACTGTAAGCGCGCGATGCAACGAACGAGTCTAGCACATAGCACATTGTGTTCAAGCTACGCCTTGAATTATCAATGGACCAAAATGTGGGGGCTATCCCTCCGCCGCCAGGAGTCACGCCCGACTTCAATTCCAGGCCGTGGTTGTTCACAGCGAATCGGGTTTCAGTCGCAGTGGGAGTGACCGTTTGTTCAATGACACTCATCATGCGGCTCTACACTAAGGCTTGCATTGTTAGACAGTTATGGTGGGATGATGGTCTGCCCGCGTTATCGAACTCCGCTAGCTCTAGCTCGACTGACTGTCAGCCTTTAGTATTGATCTTCCTCGCTTGGGTGAGCACTAGTAGTGAAATTGACGGATTTAATTCGCCGACAAAAGCAATAGGTTTTCGTTATAGCGACTCAGGCCACTATTCTATGTAAGCATATGCCCCTTCTTGGAGTTGGCAATCTGTGTTACAATGAACCCACGTAACTAATCAGTCAATTCTAGATGGATATAATCATTCGGGAGTCGGAATCGATTTTTGGAACGTCGGTGACTCTCTCCTCGTCGCCTATCGCAAGGTCATATCATTCCTATCGTTAACAAGTTTCGAATTGTCTTTCAATCTTCGAGCTAACCCCAGAGAGAGACTAGACTGTGCTCGCCCTGTCGATCCTCTACATTCCAGCACTTGCTTTTGCTAAACTGGCAGTCATCATGCTATACTATCGTTTGCTCAAATCTTTCCCAATGTGGCGATACACTCTCTGGTTCATCGGAAGCGGCATCTGCGCATATAGCACTGCCCTGATCTTCGCACTCATCTTTGCCTGCAAGCCAATCAAGGATGGATGGACCCTGACAACTCCCAACGCTTGCAGACCTCGAGCAAGTCTATATCTGGGAACTGCAATCGGAAATACAGCCAGTGATGTAGTTTTAATCCTGATCCCGACAACCTTCATATGGACAATGCATTTACCGCGGATCCAAAAGATCGGACTCTTTTGTATGTTGGGGATCGGGTGTCTGTAAGTCAACCCGACTTTTTCATCTTGCGCTGCCCCGCAGCATGGAGACTATTTTGCTTATCATTTGCTCTCTCTAGTACTGTAGTCACTAGCATTGTCCGATTAATCACCTTGATACCTCTTAATGAGTCGTATAATCGAACACACCTGGTTGGCCTCGCATGTCTCCTCATGTACGTATCATCCCGGACAAATCTCTTTGCATGATTTTTTGTCTCTCGGTCGCTAAGTGATGGTACCTTCTTTTGGCAGAGTGATTGAAGCCAACTTCCTCATTCTGTGTGGATCCCTTCCATATCTCCGCCCATTTCTCCGCCATCATGTCCCGAAACTATTCGATGAACGTCAAAAGGGAAACTGTACCTCGACTGATGATACGACGCCTGACATGCGAAGGATAAGTCGAAGGAGTTCGATATTTGATATCGAAAGTATCGGTAGCACTCATTCCGACGCACTTGATGTTTAATATACCGAGTCGCAAAAGCGGAGAGACTGATTAGATATTAGATAGAGAATTGCCAAGATAATATATCTATGCAAGAAAGTATGCCTATTAACTAAAATGAAAACTTGCAAGAAAACTAATAGCTGGATTCCTTTCTCCTACTTTGTATCAGTTGTCATTGGAGCTCGAAATTATGATTGCGATTAGGATTGTTTTTGCTTTGATATGGGCAACTACCGACGGCTGAATATACAGTTTCTCATTTGCCCTTTTCCATATTCGGAATATTCGTAGTAGACACCGGCACTGGTGCGAGAGATAATACTTTATAGCCTTGGGTATGTACAACGAGAGACACGGAAGCCCTGCCATATCTTTACCAGGATACCACAAATCCGGTAGATTGACCAGTTTTAGTGGTCCCGATTGAGCCATTAATTATTGGAAGGGAGAACTGGAGATCCTTTCTAACTGATATTCTATATTCACAGCCAAGTAGAATTTTCAACAAATAAGCTCGACTGGCCCAGTGGTTAAGGCGTCTGTCTTACATTGCCCTGCAATAAAAACACAGAAGGTCCTCGGTTCGATCCCGAGGTTGAGCATTCCCTTTTTTTGCATCCAACACACATTACATAGGTTCATTCAGACAGCCACCACTCACTACTGTTTTCCTTTTCCCCTTGCTTTCTCATTAACCAAATTTCATTGCAAGCTCCCCTTTATGGCCCGAATATGTTTGAAAAAAAAAAATAATTCAAGATATCGGTGGTGGTCATTAAGACATTAGATCATCAAATCGAAGCGCGGCACTTTCCACGGGCTAGACTCGTTGATAGTGGACTGCCATTTCCTGTGTGACATTTCCAATGTACTGGTCAACGTCGTCGCCGAACACAGAACGCCACCACTTTTACTGGAGTGATTTGCAGTGGAAAGATCACCTCTTTCGTTGGCGAGTGGTCTTTTGTTCCAATCTGGGCCCAGCTCCCTCATCAGCCACATCTATAGTAGTCACCAGACACCCGCTTCAATCACTTCTCTGATCATATCGCAAAACACACCCCAAACAATATCCGCACTCTCTGGCCCCTCAAAGTTGACCCCGCAAACAAGCACCGGTGCAATTGTAAGCGCTGTAGTTGGTGTATGGTTGGTCTAGCGCTGACCATTTCTATGATCTGGCTTTTGTTCTACCGTTGAAGCCGGGGCGCACGCCAAAGCGCGCAGCAGCCAAATCAAGCTATGTCTGATCTTTCTCCGGGGGTCAATGGGTACCGACCCGCTGAGCTGAATGATGAACAAAGCCCGCCATTGTATGACGTTGGCTACAAGCTCCCATACTTCTTCGAGATAATCATGGTAATGATAGCATGGAATATGATATATCGCATCTGACCTAGAAGCAATGATATACAACGTGCCGGATTTGCTTATTGCCAAATCAATGTACAACCAAGTTCACAAAGTAGGAAGACCTGACCCTAACGTACATGATTATGAGATGTGTAAACTAAGGGCTTCATGACATGAGCCTAGTGAGTATTGCTACTTCACGATCCTTGTTATCTGTTACTTTTCTATATACGACTAACCTACCGCGTCAAATACGTGAATCAAAAGAGGTTGAATGGTGTCTATAAAATGCGTCTTCTCCTCATATCATAGCTCAACAGACCTCATGTATCTAAGTATCGTTCGCCACATCAGTATGTGAGTTGGTGATAATGGTTCTCCTGATCATGTTCCAGTCGTCTCCTTAATATTGGAAACACTCGCCGTGTTCAAATCCCAACATCTCTATTATGGTGATGATTGTTCCTGATTCTTGCACTATATCACACTAGATCGCCAGCACTGAATCGCAGAACGAAAGAGTGAGCCTTTACTAACTGTTTGGGCGGGTCGACCCAGCCTCGCGCCATGATATAAAAACTGGGTGCAGACAGTTCCCGAATGCGTTTACTATGAGCACTCAGTCTGAGCAGATCATCAAATACTAAAGAGCATGATCTAGTAGACGCGTCGCTCGTGGATGAATAAGCCACAAACGCTTGCAGGCTCATTGATGGCTATGTTGCCTACAGGGCTTGCTGCGTCACGAATATCGAGCGATCTCCGAGCTAGGAGACATTTCTTTCGTGATTACCGTCCGGGTGCTTATATTGCTTATGGTTGTCGGGAACGGGCCGTTCGACCCGATAAGGGCTTCGGTGGAGTCGTGAACAGATGACCTATCCGCCTAACCGTCGGGTATAACGGCAATGGTGCCCTACACCGCGCCGCATCCACTACAAGAGGGGTGTCAACGTCTAAAAAAACACTTCTTAGTGCGATTCGAGAGAAGGTGAACTGGCGCTATAGGTATGCTTATCAAATGTAACTTCTATATACACATTAATGACGGCAATATCCTAGAGGCATACATGGACATGAAAACACAGATACATGTCGCGCGGGTGCAGCGCTGATCCCCACCCCGAACGCTTACCTGCATCATCTTACAAATAAGGCGACTACTATGCTATCGGGTCTTCGGCGAAACTCGGGTGAGTAGTTGTGTCTAGCGTGCGAGGCCACACGACTTAGCTTCGATTTATCGCCTTAGTACTGCCTTAGCTTGTTCTCCACTCATGCCATCAAAAACGACCAGAAAATGAGGGCTCTGCTTTGAATCCAGACATTTAACCTGGCTGAAATTCGAGTGAGGAAACGTACAAGATGGCACCCAAGCTCCCTGCAGAGCCTGCCAGCGCAGAAGAGATCCGGCAGTATCTCGAACGAATTCTTGTGGAGAAGTACCAAACCTCCCCCGCGCTTGCCGAGAAGACTGCCAGCCGGTGGCAGGTTGGTCGGGGTACGGAACTTCGACAGTTCAGTCTGGGAACATTCAGGGCGCACTTTGGGGAGGATATCGGTCTATGCCTATACAAAGGAGTCTGCGAGGACAAGTATGACGATTGGTGCCCGACTACCACGTCCAAAATTACTAGAGGTATCTATCTTTCTATCCCTTTTGTGTGCCCAATTCAATCAAAGAGCAAAAGCTGGGGAATATATATTAAACTGCTGTTCTTGCGTTGGTATCAGGGCTTCTAGCTACATCGATTGCCATTGTGGCAACCCTTATCATTCTTTATGTCTTCCCCGGGCTTCTGAACCCCCCAGCCAAGCCTTACGGTAAGCCTGTTTTCTATTATGTTCTATCTTCAAAATCCTAGGTGCCATGCCAAGAATCCTCATTTTCGCAATTGCTCTTGGCGCATATAATAATCAAGTTGCAGGCCGTCCTGCTTTCATTGATTCGCCTGCGGTATCACCGATCCCATGGGCGTTTTACGGCATGGCACAACTCAACTATTTCTACCAACATCCCAAGAACGACACAAACGATCTCAGCCTTCTCGTAGGAGGGATGTTGGGAATCATGGCCTTGTGCCTTGTGCCTGGACTCTGTCTGCTCTAAGAGAGTTGAACTGGGATCACAGTGGCATTCATAGTTCCCAACCACTGAAAGGGTTTGCATTGTGATCCTTGCACGTCTCTCGAATGACAAATATGCGATACACAGAGGATTATCACGTCAGTAAGCCTCGCATCACACCTCGCAGAGTGGGACTTACAAAGACGATTGGTAATGGCTCAGGTGAAACCCCGGTGCCCATGTCCATCGTTGCCGAGAAATCCAGAATTATCGAAGTTGAGGATGAGTAGACGATTCCCAAGGTGCACTAGCTGCGGTTGATATATCACTGAGTTAGACGGGATGTAAAACAAGAATGTGAAATACCTGAAAAATTGGAGGAGACTCTTCCCTTCGCCGCCGTCACGATATTATCCACGTCTTATATAAAAATTGGCCGGCAATAATGCCCTCAGTAATGCTTGCGCGTTTATAGATATTGAGGACAAAGGAGTTGAAATCACTCGGAGTAAATAAGTCTTGTACCTTAGACAAATGAAGAAAGATTTATCCCGCAGGAATTCAAGCCATTGACCGTGATACTAGGTACTATTGCTGCTGCAGGAGTGGGGCTGGATAGTGCATCTAAATACTAAGAACTTCGTGTCTACTGTACTGTACAATATGATAAATATGCCCCATATTCCAGTAAAAGTGATAGGTTAAGTGGCTGGATTTATTGAAAGTTCGGTCTTCTCAAGTCATTCCGCATGATTGTGAGATAATTTATTGAACGCCGGTTTTGGTAATTCTGTAATGCGATATATACTCTATGAGAGTTTTAAGGTATCGCAAGCAAATTCCTCGAAGGTTTCTGTGCGTATGATTGTAAAGCTAGATCCAGGACAGCACTAAGTTGAGTGGTCAAAAGGGTCAATGCTTCGAACCTATCATATGCTCGTTAGTGAAGACTGTTCATAATCCACTCACCATTTCAGCGACAAGGATAAACCAGCGCCATGGCGGCCGAGGTTAACGCTGGTTGGATCAGTCAAATGGGTCATGTGACGAAACTAAGACTCATGCTATATAGCATTGGCCGGATGGTGTAGTTGGTTATCACGTATCGTTAACACCGATAAGGTCCTGGGATCGAGCCCCAGTCTGGTCATTACTTTTTGCTTCCCAAAAGTAAATAGTTCATATTAGGACCACAGTATGTTTTTGCTTCGAAAGGATTGAAGAAACAATCCTGCACTGCATTGAAAACTTCCGTATATCACAGTTCACCGCGGTGTTCAGGATTCAAACAAACGCGGTGAGTCCGCGATTGTTATAATAAAAGCGCAGATGAGTGTCCAAGCACCTTCGCGACGACGTGGCCACTTAGCTGTGATTGTGGTTGAGAAGGAAGTGCAAGATGAGTTTGAGATCTTGTACCCTAAGAAGCAATCGAGCAGTAGATGAGACAATCCATGATCCTTTCCACAATCTTAACCGAAGCTCGCTAGCAAAAGACACCAGAAGGGTCAAAGATCATCTATTTTCCGCGCGAACTCAAAATTTGGGAGATTTAAAGCTGGATGTTCACAAACTGGTGTATATTGCTCTAAGAAAAACTGCCCTTAGAAAAACTGCCCTTAGAAAGACGAGACAGCGGCTCGAGTCTAAGCCACTGCTCTCTCATTTTCCAGATTGTCTGAGGCCACGACTTTACAGCAGCTAACGTCTCATTCCACCTGCTTCTTATATTTGGTCCTCCGGAGTGCAGTTGTGTGCGGGCCAGAAAAATTGAGCAAGACGAGACTGTTGTGGTCATGGCGTCGCTCTTTCGCGAGCATTGACTCTAGGTCGTGATTCAAGGTGGAGAGGACTTTGAAGCAGCGCAGACACGCCTAAATGCAAGAACGTTGGACATGCACCCTCTGCTTGTAATACAGATGCAGGATCCGGATAGTGTCAAGTTTATTAGGGAGCATGTGGGATGAACATGAAAGTCGTGTTGCTCTTTCCAGCGGCTTAGATTTGAAGAGCGCACTGCATTGATGTGTTGCTAGAAGAAAAACCGAGATAATCCCCGTCCTCTTCAGTGTGCCCTCATTGCGGCTGCGCATGGATGTATGACTAGCGCCTCGATGAGCATGCCCGGTGTGCATACGGCACCCGAGTCATCGCCTTAGTCATGCACTCTTGCTCTGATACTAGCACGACATGTGTTGTCCTAGTCAGGTAATCGCTATCGGAATCATGGATTGTCAAACGTTTGACCGATTCTCCTGGGAAAGATGATTCGACATTGCGAGGGATGCAACGGTTTCACTCCCGATGTATAAGTAGGTAGCGGAAGGCTGCCGATAAGAGCGGAATGGTTATCGGAATGCGGAACCGTTATTTGCCAGCTTAGACCGCCTCCATATCCCCCTTCCTCTGACTCAAAAAGCAGCCGGAACAAGAGTTGTTCCGTTCTCGCGCCCCAAGAAAACCATCCCACCACCTTATCAGCCCACTTGCCCACCTTTCCCTTTTCTCGCCTTCCCCTCACAAGTTTTGCTTCCCGGTTCTCGCCCGTCACGATGGACTCCGCAGCGCAGGCACGTTACGATCTCATTCGCGAGAACCTCGCTGAGGTTCTGAACCCGGAGATCATCGAAGGCATCTTGGCAGAGGGCCGCAACCCCCGCATCTACTGGGGTGAGTCAATCTGGATACCGCAATAAGTCATGCGACAACTAAACTGTTTGTCTGATTCTAGGAACGGCCACGACGGGAAGACCCCACGTCGGTTATTTCCTCGCTGCCTTGAAAATCGCTCAATTGCTCCGTGCCCACTGCGACGTTGTCGTCCTGCTCGCCGATATTCATGGCTTCCTCGATAATCTGAAGGCGCCGCTCGAGCTGGTGGACAACCGCGCGCAGTACTACCGCAAGATTATCACCGCCATTCTCGAATCAGTCGGCGTGTCGACCGAGAAGCTCGAGTTCGTTCTCGGTAGCTCCTACCAAAAAAGCCCCGAATATGTCATGGATGTGTACCGCTTGTCGAGTTTGATTTCCGAGTCGGATGCGAAGAAGGCCGGTGCGGAGGTCGTCAAGCAGACTGATAATGCTCCCATGAGTGGTCTTTTGTACCCGGTGCTTCAGGTGCTCGACGAAGAACACTTAAAGGTTGATTGTCAGCTGGGTGGTATGGACCAGCGGAAACTTTTCGCCGCTGCCGTGGAATGGCTGCCCAAGATCGGCTATCGCAAGGTACAAATGCTGTTTTTCTGGATGGAGAGCTTTCACGAGGCTAATGGGAATTTCTTTTTTTTCCTAGCGCGCACATCTCATCAACCCTATGATTAGCGGATTGAAGGGCGCCAAGATGAGTTCCAGCATCGAAGGTAATCTCCGTCCCTCTTCCCCCGTTTCTACTAAAGGCTCCTGATTAACACTCATTTCAATCACACAGATAGCAAGATTGATCTCCTGGACTCGGCCGACAGCATCTCGAAGAAGATTCGCAAGGCGGAATCTGCCCCCAAGGTCGTCGAGGGTAACGGGGTCATCGCCCTGGTGGAATATGTTCTCCTGCCCGCTGCCGATCTCAAGGGCAAGAAGGAATTCCGGGTCGAGCGCAAGGACCAGGAGCCACTGATCTACACTGATATCAAGCAGCTCGAGGAGGATTACAAGAACGATGTTGTATGTTTTGCTCTTCTGTCTCAATCCTCTTGCGCCTCAAGAACTAACCCACATGCCTCTTTTCAGTTGACACCACAAATGCTTAAGCCTGCTGTGGCCGACGGTCTTATCAGCCTCATGGCACCTATTCAGGCCGCTTACCAGGCCTCTACCGAATGGCAGGAGATCACTGCCAAGGCTTACCCGCCTCCCGTTGCTGAAAAGAAGCAGAAGAAAATCAAGAACAAGGGTACTCGCCATCCCGGTGCCCCCACGGAGGACAAAGCAACCACGGAGCAATAGTTTTGAACAGGGCCTTGATAAAATATACCGAAGCATATACAGTTCATTCACAATCTTAGCGATAGAACGCCTGCAATGACTCAGGGAATTTCTTTTGATCAAGAACCAAATTCGAATTTCGACCGAGAGATTTAACCTTCAGTTTCGCGAGACATTCTCATAACTAGAGCCAACGGATTCAGAACTTCAGAGTTCGGACCTATGACAAACAAGCGGAGACAGGGAGAATGGAGTTTCTTGTATTGACTAGCGCATGTCTCATCTTACGCAAAAATGACAAACCAGATTCATGTTGCAGAGGGTAGCCTTGCCTATATTGTCATCGTCGATGCGCCGGTGTGGGCAATGACCTGGGTAGCAGATGATCTGGAAGGAGCTTTGTTAACTTAATTAGACCCAAATTTCCGGCAGTATGACATGATATATCTGGGATTCTTCGCTTAGTGTGTCATTACCAGCCATTTTGTTGGTCCCTTACTGATGGTAATTGTCTTCGACCATGTTAGACACTACCGTTTCTATGTGGGTGACCCAATCTTAGACTAGAGTGGAGCCTCTCGACCTTTCAGTCAATTAAGCCTATTTGATCGCAAGTGGCATCCACCAGGCAGTAGTGTGTTCCAAGGTGGAGCAGGCGTGAGAGGTTCTAACTCGAATTGGTTTGCGCTTATTCCGTTAGCTTCGGTTGAGGCTGGAGTAAGTACACGGCAGGAGCATGCATCCCGCTATAGCTGGGCCAACACAGGGGCTGATGCTCGCATCTATTTAAACCCTGATTCTCTCACCCGATTTTCTTCCCCATCATCTCATCTCTCCAACTCTGCCCTCTACCTCCCAGACAGGGCAGTCGTAGTTTGATTGGAGAGAGTTTGTAGGTGACTAATATTTGGAACTGATTTCGTCGTGTTAGCAGATTGCTCTCCGTGAGACTTATAAGTTGATCTTGCAGTGTTGCGGGGTTTTTACTTGCGTATTTTGGAGCCGGGAGTTGAGTTGGCGACTAAGAATTCTGGTTTCATAAGCCTCTTAGCGTGAGGGTTTGGGTCGAGGACAGGGTGCATGCTTCGTCTTAAATTGGTTGATTGTGCCTAGTGTAGCTGGGAATATTAGATCATGTTGTAAGATGGATGATCAATTTTAGTTTGGCTGCTTAGTCTCACGCCTCTAATTGCGAGACTACTTGATAAGCTCACTAGATGTTGATCTCTAACTTTTTGTACGTTATGAAGCAGTTCGACACAGAAAATCAACAACCCATCCGAAATAGTTGCTACATGTAGATTCTCCTTAATAATATTCATCGCCTTCTCAGCTACAACCAAACCAGTCGCCTGGATACTCCTCGAGGCACCAAAGGAAGAGAAGTCGCTAGCATCGACAACACGAACATTGCGGGTGCCGTAGACGAGATGCGGATCCGCCACGCCCCCGTCCTCACGGGACATCATCGCGCACGTTCCAGCCAGATGGAAGGTGGAAAGCAGCAACTCCTTGGTCAATCCCTTAGCCTGCTCTGGATCGGTAAGTGACTGGGGACTGCGTATCCGAACACCCTTGAGCACCGCAGCCATCGAGGGCGTCGCGACGAGCTTCTCCATCCACATCGCGTGGCGGGCATGCAGCTCCACATCGACGGGTTGGCGGAGGATCCCATGGTCGAGGGCCGGCTGATTCTGGGGCTTAGAGGATCGGATATGCACCGACCCCCGCGACAGCGCGTAACACAGTGTCGTCAGACTTGCTGAGAAGCCGAGAAGTTGTTGCAGGGCATGGGCTTGCTTGGACCCGAGTCCGGGTCCGGGCTCGTCCAGGATCCTTTGAAGTAGCTGTGCTCATTTCTCGGGCAGCAGATCGACGCACGGCATATTGACGGAGACGTGAGGGATCATACCCAGCGGGCCGGAGCCGTCCTGATGATAGGCGGCCATGGCGGCGGCTGCAACTTGAGGATCTCGCGCTGTCTGGCAGGACACACTTTCTGCCACCTTGTACCCAAAGCTGACGATGCCGTGGTCTTGGAGGTTCTCGTCGACTCCGGGGTTGTCAATCACAGGAGCGATATCGAGGGCACGAAGCAAGGAGATGTTCTCCATCTCGGAAAGCTCGAGGAGCTGCGGTGTGGTGTCTGGACTGCGCCTGCAGCAAGATAACTTCTTTCGCGGCGCGAACTTGATACGTGTGGTGACCGTTAGAGAGCTGGACTGCCGTTGCCTGATCACTTCCGGTCGACTCCTCTCCATCCACAAACAACTAATTCACATGTATCCCTGTCACGACGCGCATTTGCTCTTTGCTGTACGGCCTTAAGAAGGTACGCCGGGCCAGCATGACTACGGGTGTGCATGGCCGGATCAACGGCATCAGCCGCGACAAATAGCCCAGTGCCTTCTCCCTTGAAGAGATTGTACTTGTAGATGTGCCTGATACCCCTCAGCTTATCGCCGGGACGATGCACAAGGTGAGGCTTGTTGTCGGTCATTTTGTGACAGTGATGGGAGTCAACGAGCACAAAAGCAAATAAACCTGAGAGCGAGGGATTGTTTCGATTAATATGTAAATCATTGTGAGTTGATAATCATTCACGAGCTTCTCGATTGTGAAAAGTAATAGATTGTCAGATCGTACTCTTCAGACTACAAATTACTCCGGGTCCTTGAAAGATTATAAAAGAAAGCATATTTTCGGCGCTCCATAGCAAAAGGGTGCCTGAAAGATAAGGCAGAGAGAGGAAGGAAGTGACTCTCTTGAATGGGTTCTGAAGGAAACGCAATAAAAAGCCGAACTTTTCAAACAGCACGGGATGATCACGTCGTTCGACGCAGATGTCGTCAAATCTGACTCGGCCATTCCCGAGGATATTCGTTTTGCGCTTCTAGAGACGGTGCGGCCACTTGAGGAAGTTACAGCCCGTCACCAGAAGAATATTCATCCTTCATGTGATGATTTAGCCGTGGATTTGGTGGATCCGTCTTCTACCCAATTATACACGGTCGTTCGCGCATACTGAAGCCGCAATGGACTACTGCCTTCCCTAACATCCTGGGAACTACTGGCGAATTGATAATGCTTCGGGTCCCGGATAAAGACGAAGCCCGCATAGATCTCCGTCTCTCAGTGCACCATCCTGAGCCGTATGAGCCCTTCTGCCGGACCTCTCAATGACTTCCATCCAATGTAAAATTCGACGATGACGGCAAGTGTTGATTTGTAGCCTATATCAACAACCTTCATCCCGAAAGGCATCATGCACTCTACCATGTCATTGAAGAAGTTATCATGTGTGCAATACCCTTGTGATGCAACGTTGACGCCGGTGCATACCGACTTGTACCGGAATAACAACCGGATGAATTATACAGGGCCCGAGTACACAATGGATCTCAATGATTTGCCATTCAATGTGGAAAGGTGGAGGGCTACACGCCGACTCACGCCCCCCTCCATTGACACATTTCACCCATTGATGCAAGAGAGTGACGAGAAGTTTGACCTCCAAACCAAGTTTCGGGATCTGGGCTTACAGGTCTTTGTAAAGTTGACAATATAGAGCTAACTCCGGAGAAGTCGTCGTACGACGGTGGGTCTCGGCATTTAAATGGCCTAATGGTATGGATTTCCAATTCTCTCCCCATGTTTCTGCACCCTTCCAGAAGGCAAACCTACACCTTTCTTTGCCTTTTTGGGCAATAAACAGAACGAACACATCTGCGCAACGGCGGTATACTACTACTCCAACCACAACGTCACTTCCAACGGCCTCAATTTCCGCCAACGCCCCAAAACAGAAGAGATCGCCTGTAGTTTTGATTACTACGACCGCCGTGGTTACGATTGGCTTAAGCAGACCTTTGGCTGCGAGAACCAAGGCTCGATCGCCCAGGTCCTCGGTTCGGTGCAGTGCCGTCAGGGCTGCCTCATCACCTTCCCCAACATTCTTCAGCACCGCGTGGAACCTTTCCAGCTCGCTGATCCGACCAAACCGGGCCATCGCAAAATCCTTACCTTGTTGTTGGCGATCCGCATCTTCATCTCATATCGACCGCCAACGTGCCGCCCCAACAGAAAGATTGGTATGAAGAGCTCGCCAAGGTGCGACATGAAGTCCTGGCCCCGAGATTGCCGTTGGAACTGCAACAAATGATCAACGATTATATGGGCTACGAAGGACTGTTCAGCAAGGAGGAAGAGAAGAGACTTCGGCTGGAGGCAATGGAGGAACGGTCACGTTTGTCCGAGGAGCAGGATCGGAAATTTGAGCACATCGCTAAGTTTGACATCCAGGAGGATTCCCTTATGCCGCTGTATGATTGGTGGTAATCGCTTGCTTGGTTTTGGGTTGCTAGGATATACAGCTATGCTTTTGTTCAATGTGATAAAACCTTCATCCTATCTGTGTTTCGTTGCAGCCCGACGTCCCAGGCCAGGACGTCAAGCAACAGACACAATTCCAGGTTACCCACCTGCCCTTTTCTCATTCTGAAAGAGAGTGCTTTCCCCCTGGCACAAGAATCACAAATAATACCCCCCATCCACAACAACCATCTGCCCAGTCACAAACCCGGCACCCCCCTCCAACAAGAACCCCACAACACTAGCAATCTCCCCGGCCTCCGCCAACCGGCCCATCGGCGCGCTCTTACCATACGCCTCAATCCTCTCCGCCGTCAATGCCCCGTCCACCAACGGCGTCCGCGTACCCCCTGGCGCCACGCAATTCACCCTCACCCCGTGCCGCGTATACTCCTTCGCCCACGCCTTCGTTAACCCCAGCACCGCATACTTACTGGTCGCATACGCCACCATCCCAAGCGGGGGTGAAATGGCCGCCGTGGAGGCTATGTTGACGATCGCCGCGCGAGGCTGGACGCCTCCTCGGCCACTAGAATCAGTTTCAGACCCAGCCCCTGCATCGGTACTTTCGGAAGCAGTCGATGCAGCACCTGCATCCCCGTCCGGCCTGTTACACTCTAGCACGGATTTCAGGAACTCCGTCCCGACGATCCACGTGCCCCGCAGGTTCACGTCCAGCACTTGGTCGAAGAGCGCGTCGCTCTCGATCCCGCCGACCGTGGGCGGCGGGCAGATGCCTGCGCTATTGACGAGGCCGTCGATGCGTGGGGTGCGGGAGAGGATGAGGGCGAAGACTGCTGTTATGGCGGCGCGGGAGGTTACGTCCGTGTTTGGGTAGAAGTGGATGGTTGTGGTTGGGAGACCGGGGGTTAGCGTTGGGGGTGTGGAGGCGCGGTCGACGACGTGGATGGTTGGGGCCGGGATGTCCGGGTTCTTTGCCGGCGTGAGAAGGTGGGTGAGAACTGCGAGGCCGATGCCTGAGAAGCCGCCAGTTATGATGTAGGTTTTGGGTTGTGGAGACATCTTGTTTGCTTTGTCTTCCGGAATAGGGGAGGGTGAGATGATTGGTGTTAGGAGATGGTGTTAAGAGACAGGGAAGAGGAGAAGGACAGGTGACGGGTTATTGTGGTGTTCCCTTGAAAGTTGTCGGTCTGACAGAGGGCATGTCTCGGTCTTTTTGGCTATTATGAGAGGAAAACTGGGCTGTCAATTTAAGGAAGTGGATTCATTGGCCGGCCGTGCAGCAGGCTAAACTCGATTCATTATAGCTGATGCCAATTGAGAATCCAAAGGATGAACTGCCCCGCTAGGAGATTGCTTGAATCAGTCTCGAGTAGGGCTGGCTGTTCAGTGCGCTGAAGCCAATGTTGCTTTCTGGGCTAGGTTTGTCTCTAAATCTGAAAATACCGTATGACAATCTCGGCTCAGTTGATCCTACCCCACTTGAACCCCATGGATCGATAGTCTAAACTCAATAGTACTTTTGCTCCTGATAGTCTGTACCCATACTGATCATTCGACCGAACAAAGGGCAAGTGACCCATATAATAATGCTCGGCTTTCACAGCACCAGGACTTCTCACGCACTCTGTGCATTAGATAAGAGATCGAGATCGGCAATGCGGGAGCAGGCAGGATCCGTAGCCTTGGCAATGATATTTGCCCAATGATGAGAGGTCGTGCCCAGTCTGATGCTAGTTAAATGATGTTTGAGCCCCAAGCGCTTTGAGACCTGACCTAGAGTTTGCCGGCTGAATGTTCCGGCAAATGGTCTTATATGCGGCTGCGATGAACATGTTGTCTTGCTATCACACCGCCCAACTCAGCGTGCTGGCTCGGCTCCTGCACATCCTTCATTTCAAGTCCTAGGGTGCACTACTGTCTCGGTGGATTATGTCAAGGGCCTGGTTCGTGTTCGTACTAAAGCTTGTAGGCTAAAATCTGCGGTCATCTTATGTCATGAGCGCCATTGACCCAGTGCATTAGCGCTATACTTTCACACGAGGTCTTTGGCTCAAGCCATTCTCGGCCGAATGGCTCAAGATGTTTCCGGGGAGTTTTAGGTTGGGGAGGCTTCGGGGGGATGGGGGGTAATTCAGGATGTGCTCACCTCACGTTTGGTTGACTTTGTGTGAATGCCAAAAGTGACATAGATCTCCTATAATTCGGACCGCCAAGTGAGCCCTGGTGGTGCTTGTCCTGGTGAACACTCTGTCGGCTGTACGACCATAAGGAACACCAGATGTAGGCCACATAGCCCGTGAAGAAATGTGTGTTATAATCAAGAGCTCCGACCAGGCCTTGATGCTAAGATGTTGATTACTCATAGTTCCAAGCCATGGCTAGCAACCAGGTCAATCATCGGTGGCCCTTCCCCAACGTAAGGCGCTAGTGGCGGTGCGTCCTGGAGTTAAATTAATGCTGGTTCACCAGTGTTGGAAACTGGATTGTCCCTTGGTGGCAGATCTATGGATTGGTACTCTTGGCAGATCGCCAACGCAAAGAAAAACGACCAGAGCCTCATACCAAGGAGGTAAGTCTACCAATGTCCTTTATCCATTAATCGCATCTTAGTTTGCCTGTAATTACAATCGGCTCATCCGGAAGATGAATGTTCTTTGGGGCTTCATTAACGCTAAAATCTTACGCTTTGAGGGTGCTTGATGTCGATTCCGTATTGGGCCATCGGTCCATTTCGGACACACTTCCTAGGCATTTCTTGCCACTCAAGGCAATACATTAGAATGTTTACTTGACCTGGCCTTTCTACCTCGAGTGACCATTCCACGGTACTATTCGGGTCTGGTTCCAAAGATAAGGGGAAACGCATGCTATGTTACATCTTGCCCTAGTGTGTAGGCGGAGAAAACCTGCTTGTACCTGTGCAGTATATCCGGTACATTTTGCTCAGGAACAGGGCAGATATGTCCTCGTGATCTCGCCTTGACTGTGGAGTTCTTACTTTGTTAGTGAGTAGCTGACAGCTAACCACTAGCAAAAGACGTAATCACCGTGTCATGCCAATGCTTGAAATACACGCCTCATGTCCACGCTGACCAATGTTGGCGAGGATGCTTATTACATCCTGAGGCCAATCTGTGGTAAGCAATACGCCAACGCCGATGGAAGTGCAAGGATACAAACGCCCCATCCTTATCAACCCAGCTTATTGCTTGGGTTGCTATTTACTTGATCCGGACCTCAAAGCCAAAAAGACATGTGATGAGCTTATAAATTCTCGAGCATCTTCCCAAAGTGCTTCAGACATGCATCACGAACAGCTTTTCCTCTTCGCCTTACAACTTTTCGGCAAGCTCTTATCCAAACCTTCGGGTCGATTCAGACTGGTTCGGCGATATTCTCCCCGAGCGGAACTATGGACTTGGGACGTGCATTGGGCTCGACCGGCAAACAGTTGCTGGATAGACTGCAGAGTCTTGCCATATCCCTTGGCATGACCTCTATCCCAGTCAGCGTTATCAAGAGGCTCGTCTTGTCGAGTTTGGCTAATATCGAAGTCGGCACCCTAGAGGTTCAGTCACATGATGGCGAAACATGGAATTTTGGCCATGACAAAAGGGGACGAAAAGGCTTTTTACGTATTCAGAGTGAGGCCTTCTGGTTTCGAGTGCTTGTATCGGCTGATCTTGTAGGTGTATCTAGCGCGAGCATCTGACCCTTTTCCCTAAAGTATTGTTCAACCAGGCTTGCTAATCAGTGACCGTCTCGCCTTCAGGGCTTCGCGGACTCCTTTATGCTAGGAGAATTCACAACTCCAGACTTGATGGCACTATTGGAGGTAAGGACCTATTTCCAAGAATACAGCGTTCTAGAGCGAAACTAACTCATTCCCAATCAGGTTTTCATCCTAAATGAGAAGCAGCTATCCAACCTCAGCACGACGCCTTATCAACTTGTGTCTGGTATTTCCGATGTTCTATTCCGCACCGTCGACACAGGCACGTTCAAAAATGCCAGCCTCAACATGGCAGCCGCGTATGATTTGTCCAATGGAATGTTTGAGGCTTTCCTGTCCCCCGATATGACCTACTCCTGCCCCATATGGCTGCCTAGATCTCACTCTCAGTATGAGAGCGACACCTTGGAAGACGCGCAGATGAGAAAACTGGACCAAATCCTCGCGAATGTGCATGCGCAGCCCACTGACCACATCCTAGAGATGGGTACAGGTTGGGGTAGTCTGGCTATCCGGGCTGCCACTACCGTCGGCTGCCGTGTGACTACATGCACATTGTCAGAGATGCAGTTCCAGCGTGCGCGAAAGCGCGTCCAGGCCCTCGGGCTCCAGCATAAGATCACTGTATTACTTTGCGACTATCGCTTGCTCCCTGTTCCGGATGTTCCATATGACAAGATCATTGCCATAGAGATGATGGAAGCCATGGGGGACCACGAGCTGGAGACATTCTGGGAAACGGTTGACAAGTTTCTCAAGCCTGATGGAGGTGTCTGCTCCGTCCAATCGTCTATCATGCCGGAGTCGGTAAGAGACTTCATTGTCAACATTCTGCACCTCGATGCTTCGTTCTGACTAGCCTGCAGAGATACAAGCATATGTTCCCAAGGGGCGAGGGGTAAGTGTCAAACCCGCACCATTCCCCTCCCTTCACGTCTAACAAATGATATCGCTCCTAGATTCATTCGTCGTTATGTAAGTGCAAATTACTTGACTCGAACTCCATTTGCCAAGGGAGCAGTATTAATCATAAAGCGTCGAATAGATCTTCCCAGGGGGGCACTGCCCAAGCGTCACCAGATTATTAGAAGCGGTGCAAAAGTCCAAGGCTCGGCTCGACTTGGACTCTGTAGCACAATATGGCGCTCACTATGTGCGATGTCTTAATGAGTGGAATCAGAAGTTTCAGACCAATTTCGGAAGTGTTATTGCCCCTCTCATGCGGGAGAAATATGACTTGTCAGACGATGACATTGGAATCTTTCGCAGAAAATATATGGTGAGGCTCATGTTTCTTCTTCTCGAAATGGCTTGGTCTAATTTGAATTGATAGTATTACTTCACCTATGCTGCAGCTGGATTTGACACTAAGATTTTGCACCTCTCCCACGTCACCTTCAGTCGCCCTGGTGCCGTGGAGATGTTAGCGGACGTTTAGACTTACATCGAGTCTTGTGCATTCTTGGGCATCCTTTCTTCAGCCTAATTTTAGAAGCTGATCGTCCCTGGTTTTGATCAGGCACATTTACTTTCTAGCATTATTTGTTTCAGAGCTCTTAGATATTGTTTCTAGAATGCGACTGTTTGATAGATTACCTTTATTGATCAAGGGAGATATAACCCCTCGTAGTCCGAAACATTCCAAGCTTTGTGGGAGAGAGTAATGTTTATCATGCCCAATCTCAATGGCAAAATATGAACTGTTTGTTCCTGAGTCTCTCAATTATGCGGAAGCTTTTTACGATTATTTTTAATCCTTTCATTGGTATAACCAAGCCACGTTTTTAGTAAATCATACCTTATATGCTGTATTTTATAGTAAGTTTCAGATTTTATGAAAGATAACACTGAACGCATATGTACTCTAGCTGAGAGAATTCGATTTCCTAAGCTTGAAGAGTTTACTGCAATGGGGGCACGGCGCAAACGCCACGAATAGTCACCTGCGAACGATGTTAAATCTCACCCACAACCTTGAGCTTCTTTTCCCACCTGGCTCTCTTAACAAAAGATAACCTCACTTTGCTTTACTACCATGACACCATGGGCTCTGGAAAACCTCCGGTGGAGATAGATAAGACCATCGTGAGTTTACTGAATTCGCCAGGTATCTGCGCGCTACGTCTAACTGGACGCACCATCTCTTCTTTTCGCCGGCCTCTGATTTGGAAGTAAAGAATAATACAAGGGCATACAGGCATGAAGACACCTCCTATGAAAGTAACCAGTCATTCGCTTGAATGAGGCAGAGATGATTAAACCGGGCTGGCATCATTAAGGCAGGAGGCAGAGATGATTAAACCGGGCTGGCATCATTAAGGCAGGAGGCAGAGTTTGGGGTTAATTAACATGTGTCTTACTACAGAGGACTCTAGAGAAGCATAATTAAATGGTTAATGCGAAAGTGGTATATTGCCAGGGTCATATCTTGATATGGCAACTTGGTTCAGCTATTCTCAATGGTTTCGAAATCGGAATCTCATCGGACCAAGTCTAAGAAGGAAATTTGGGAGATACAACTTAAAGTAAGCTAATCATAAGATATTGATACATGAAATGATAGTCATTAGTACGGTATGGCAGAGAATAGCCAGGGACCGGTTACGGTTTCATTTTGGGTTCTCACAATGATTTAGAACGAACGGACCGAACAGAACGATAAGCACTTGGAGCTAATAGTTGATACAACAGCTCTCGGCCCCAAGGACCTAGTATTGGGTATTCTTTCAACGCGAGGTAGTCATCCCACCATTGCAACGCATTAGGATGTCCCTCGCCGTGTGCCTCAAATCGCTCTCGTAGTAGGGCTTTCCAATCCCGATCATCCTTGTTGAAACCTCCACGAGCGGCTCGAATATACTCATACCAGATTGGGTAATAACCAGCGTACTCCCAATCGATGATCCCCGAGAGGCTCCCGTTCTTGACTATGATGTTGGCCTGATGGAGGTCACTGTGTGACAAGACGTATGGTTTTGAGGCGGGCATTCGCTCCATCAGTCTTTCCACGGCTTCCCTCGGGGGTCCTCTGTTCAGTGGACCCCGAAAACCACCGCTAACTGCCGTTTGGAAATCTAGGTCGGAATGAAACGGGCCCTGAGTCCTGCTTCTGGAGCCATGGATGAAGGGCGGGTAGCAAGGCCCTCCATTCACCGACTCAATTGACTGGGAAGTGAAGGTGCGAAGCTTCTGGCAGGCTTGGACCACTTGGTCTGCGATCGCTGTCTTTTGGCCAGCTGACAGCTTAGACCAAACCTTATGGAGGGGTTCTCCCTGTACCTGTTCTTCTAGGATGAAGTATCTCCCCCTTCTGTCGACCCAGTCATGCAGGAGCTTGGGAGCAGGGATCTCGGGACATTGGACCAGAAGCTTCGCGATTTCCCTCTCGGACCGAAGTCCTTCTTCGGGCCCGCGTTCTTTCAGCACCATATCGGTCCCGATCTTCCACACCCCACGATCATCGCCGCTGTATATGAGCCTCACATGGCTATTGTAGCAATAGGAGACCAGAGGCCATCCGCATGCTATACACTCTCCACCACTGTATGTAAAAGGGTCAACCTTACGTTTGTCTTTATCGTCGGGCCTGTCGTCTCTCCTGTCGTCATGCTCGTTGTCACTCATGTCGAATAGTGGTAAAGCTGCAGGACTTGACGATAGTCTTAGATCCATGTCTTTGACAAACATAGACCAGACATTGAACAGCCTGTAGTACAGAAAGATTACAAGGCAAGAGAAAAAAGTGACAGACCATAACAACTATTTATACCGCAATAATATCAAGAAGGTTCAATTCATCGCGTATGGCCGAACACCGAAACCATTGTTCAAGCATACTTAGGCGGAGAAAGCCATTGTACAAGAGAAATACTCCTTTCAATTGAAGCAAGCATTGATGATAGCCGGTTGTATACTTTTCTGTCTATGATTAAGAACATGGAACTGGTATTCTTCATTGGATGTGTGCCAATTTCGATATTCTTCGCGCGAAGACCTTGTTCTTTTTGGTCACTGGCTGGGCATACTTAAAAACTTGATAACTGGCGTGTATGTATGAGAACAAGATTGGAAATGATTTCAAGAATTATAGTAACAAATGAGAATGGCTCAACATGATGGCGTCTTGTTTTCAAAAGAGCAGGGATTGCTAATGTAGGAATCAGAAAGGCTTTTCTCATAACATCCCATCGTACATCCTGAGCCACATTTGTTAGCGATGACTTTAATGATTGTGATCTACTGTCAGCATTGGGTGTGAGACTTCCGATGGAGTATCTTCGTTATCGTCAAGCTTCCATCAATCTGAACTCAATGGCGGCCATTCTCTCCCAGCAAAAGAAAAAGTAGAATGGAGACCATATATACTCGATAGCAAATCATTCTTTCATCCAATAAATACATATCTTGAGACCTTTCAACCAAGCATCCAGGGCGGTAATTTCCAGATACCCATACATACCCAGATCATTCAACTTTAACCCCACCTCAAAAACCGAGTATACCCTTACGGGTGTTTACCATCCATGATCCGTCTTTCATCTGCCCAGGCCATTATCGCATCAAAGTCCTTACATTCATGCACCGCACCCGTTCCGTCGGTTCCTGGTTGCTTCCTCTGACCCTGACCCTCCAGGGCCGTGTCCCCGCAGCAAAGCAATGACTCCCGCAGGTACTGGAAACAATGATTAACATGACCGTGGGGACCTTCGAGATCGTCTCCGTCGGTATTCTCATGGTGATGAAAGTGATCATGCTCATGTGCGTCGCGGGATTTGTGCATGGAAGATTTGCCTGCGACGAGATCGTCGTATGCGGCCATGATCGCGTACTGCATATTTTTCATTCACGATTAGATTTTGCGCAGAATAAAAGAAGGCCAGCAAGGGCTTTCAGCTGCTCGGGGACATGAACAGTGCTACTGCACGTACCAGGCAATGCATCTGGTGGAAGACTGCAACCGCGTAGAGATTCTTCCCAAATTTGTCGATTGGCGGAGACAGGACGTATTGAAGTTGCTCTGTGTGGTTTACCTCGATGAACCCATTGCCTCCTGAATGGTCTTGTCAGACATAGACTAGCATGAACTCGTTCGGTCAGACTTACGAGGCATATACGAGAGCCAGTTCTCCTTCGTCGCGCTTTTGGACTTTTCAGTTCGGTGGTCGGAAACCGCCATGGGATCAAGTCGGAAAAGAACTTGATGAGTGGGAACTATCGGTCAAGAGACCAAGCGTTAACTTTCGTTACGTGAACCATCTCGCAAATCGCTTACAATCAGGAACCAAGCCATTTAGATCGCGTAGAGCCGGCTGCCGGCTCATCTCAACTAGGTACACAGACAGAACAATTATCTCGACGAAGCCGACAATGACCACCCCGACATAGATGAGCGGACGGAGGAACGCCCATCGGCGTGAACGATGGCTCTGCTGGACATATTGGTCTGGCTTGAGAAGATACTCGTCAGACTCGCGATGCTCGTATTCGGCCTTCGATGACATGTTTGACACTAGGGATCGAGATATGTGGGAGGAGAGGAAGTCCGAGGACTGTGAACTTGGTCGCGATAAATACGTCTTGGCTTTGGACTACCGATGAACCCTTCCTATGCTCCGACTCCTCCATAATACTGGTATCGGTTCTCAGGACTGTCGCCTCCAGCATAGCAGTAGCACCAACCAAGCGAGCGTTCAATACGTGCCATCCATGTCTCGTTCCGCGGGCACAACAATGAAGTGGAGCGGGCGGGTAACAAAAGACGAAGCCTAATTTTCTTGATTGAGACCCCTAATCGGCAATGGATTCCCGCGCTAAGCCTTTCCAAGAGCCCTTGTGCCGGCGCCGGCGAGAGCCCACGGCGGGCACTGCGGGGATTACCCGCTACTAGTAGTACGCTTGCTACCGCTATACCTATTTACTGTAGATGTGACCAGAATGTCAGTAGAGATTCGAAAACTTATTGAAGGAGAGTGACTATTTTCAAGTGCGTCTCACCGCAGAACTCAAGGCCTTCATAGATAGTGAAGCACTGGAAGCTAAGCGGTCTTGGTGAAGGTTATTACCACCCTCGTGTGGGAGAACAAACTCGCAAGCTTGGCCAGCCTCTTCGTCTCAAGAGCTTTTGTACCCCGCCAGGGTGGTGTCCGCCTGCGCGGCAACAGTCCGATCCAACGGGTCGGTATGGGTGCAGTTACTGACCCCACGCCTACGGCTCGGCGGTCCGTGATGTTCTATGGCCTTTCAAATCGGCCACGCAGAATATTTAATGGCGGAATGAGCAAGCGTCTCAAACTGCTCCTCCCGACGTTGGCTTTTGCGCTGACGATAGTTCACCCGTTTCTAAAGACCTTTTTGAAGCTTCAATGCTCTTCGTCAACTTCACATTCCCCGTTTGCGTTGCGTGATAACTTTGTTTTCGACATAGTATTGATTGTTGCTTGTCAGCACGAACCTACTCGCCGACAAGGACAAAGCTGCTACCGCTACGCAGTACTCCTCCTTACGCACTTGAAAGCCTTGATGGGAAAGAAATTCGCTGCTGGATGGTTCCATGACCTTCCATGCGGGGTACTTGTCCGCAGGCCGGGCTCCAGACGCTGGCAGCTGCTCGATTTGGATTTCTGGCCTCGGTGCCTTATTCCAGGAAGTATAAACCCCCCCTCGCCCCCAGCCTCGACGTCTGTCTCGACCTTCTTCCGCTGGAGCCTCTTTCCGGCACATATTGGCAACCAGTGCATTTCATCGTTGCCGCTCTTCATTTGACCTTGTTACATCATGGCACCTTATCCTCGCAGGCACAATCACAGCGACCTCATCCCCATCCCCCCCTTCCCCATCCCAGTCGCTTAGTCCCGACGAATTTGTGACAACAGTCAATCCCACTCGGCGCGCCTGCGAATGTACTGCACGAGAACGTAGACGATTTCCTGGGTTTCCTCATCGACTACCTGAAGACTTCCGTTAATCATAATCTATTATCAGACGCTAGTCCGCTCACCAAGTGTTCAACCGTGCTTCGTGTCATTTCGCTTATTGTTCCGCGTCTCCAGTCAATGGAGTCTTCTATGGTGAAACATTAGTCTTCTAGCCCAGAAAAAGGCCTGTAGCGCATACTGTCCATCACATAGTAGACGGTGTCTGGAGCAAGGTAGTAGTCCTGTTTATACGCGCCTTCTGGAATGGGGGGAAGGTCAGGAGGGGTGCTTGGCTGGGGGCGATGACGGCGTGGCATTGTCAATCAAAAGACGTGTCTTGTTTGGCAGCAGTGGAGTTTGTGAGCAGTAGCTTGCTGGGTTGGTAAAATCAGGCGATTGTATTAAGCTGGGTTCAACTTGTGGTGTTTAGAACTGTAGAAGCCCGGGTGGTGACTTTGGCGATATTACTGGGAGGCGGACCTGCGGTGTTACTCCCTCCAGAGCTTTCAATGCCTCGTTCCCACTTGTTCAAATCCATTTCTGCACCCAACATTGCTCGCAATATAGAAACCGCATTCCTTTCCACCTTATGACACGAGGCGATGTTGCATTGCTCTTGCGTGAGCCCAGAGCAATTGGATCTGTCTCGGCGCCTGGCGATGATCGCTGGACTAAAGCAGACATTCGTTGCGGACGTGAGGCTTTAGTAGTGGCTCGCGGTGTATATGGGCGAGCGCGAAAACTACCTTTTTGTCACCGGATAAACGGACAATACTCACTATGACTCTTCTGAGGTCGCTATACAATCGATTGTTCAATATCCTAAATTTGCGAATTATGTATACTTCCTGCTCGACGACGTTTAAATATCCATGCTCTATCTTCATAACCCATGAGTATGGGGCATACACACTGACGTATCTACCCTCTTGAATGATGCCATATACTAGCCTAGGGGGATCAAGAAATCTACAATTAATCGAAGCTCATCACGTATGAGTGCTACTGCATCAGTAGTTGCAAAGGCGTATATATTGCCGGCCTATGAAGTGCCTTTGATTGGGGTCTCTTGGAGTCCTTCTCGCAGGACAAAGCTGAGACCTCCTGTAGAGTTTAACATGGCCAAGCTCGGCCACAATCTATACATCAAACGAACTTCTAGACCACCTCGAGACAGAAATCTTTGAACCGTATTTCCCAGCCTCATCATTTCATTAACCATACCTAGAACCAATCCTAAAACCTACCCTCAAGCAGCGCCCTCGCCAGCTCCGTAACCCTCTCCATCGCTGCAAGCAACAATCCAGGCCCAACACTAATCCGCGCAACCCCAATCTCCGCCAACTCCTCCGTCGAAAGCCCACCAGGCAGAGCCTTGACATTCAAACGCCCCTCAAACGCCTCCACAAGCCTCACCACCTCCTCCCGTGAGATCCCGCCCCTACTCCTCCCACCCCAGACAAACACCGTCGTCGCGCCCGCTGTCAGATACGCCCGACCCCGCTCAATCACCTCCTCCAAACTGCCTTGATAGAGAAGCGCGTCGCACCGCGCATTCACCACAAAATCCGGCACACCCGCCGCGCGCGCCGCGCGCAACACCGTCTCAATCCGCTGCACCGCCTCGGCAGCGCTGTACATGGTCTTGGTCGCGTTGTCGAAGTCCTCGAGGTTGACGCCCACCACGCCCGCGGCCACCAGCTCGGTGACGATTGCTTCGAGGTCGGCGTTGTACCCGTCCCGGATGTCGACCGTTAGCGGCTTGCCTGTGGGCCGGACTGTCGCCGCGATGGCTTTCGCGGACCGGAGGAGCTCCTCCCGGCTGAGCTCCTCGTCTGAGATTCCTGCTGCTGCGGCAACGGCGAAGCTGGCTGTTGCGATGGCTTGTGCTGTGGGGAGGGCGGCGACGGCTTTGGCTGAGGCGCCGTCGTAGACGTTGGCGAGGATGAGGGGGTGGTGGGGCCGGTGGAGGCTTTTGAAGTGTTGCGCGAGGCTGTTTTGTCTGCTGGTCATTGTTCTTATTTTTGCCAGTGGCTGTGTTTCGTGGTTGTTTGTTCGAATCTGGGGTGGGTTGGGATCTTCGCGGCGGTGATCGATGGTACAAGTGGTGGCCGTTAGTCTGGGGTGGGGGGTGGAGGTGATCGTGAGTTAAATAGCTCTGTGTTGCATAGCAGGCAGCAACTCAATGTCAGTCTCTGCCTGATTTCAACGCAAGAAATGATCGCAGAACCGACGGGGCCCAGTAGAGGTGTTGATTTCTCGAAGACGGCTCGTATGGAGTCTGGGCAATGGGGCGCTAGTCCCCGGTGGGGTGGGAAGCCTACACCCCAGCCCCTAAGTATGAGTCATTGCAGTTCCTCTTGAACGAGTTTGAAAGATAAATTTAATTACTGTAAGGAAATAGTGGTGGATCTCTTTAACGTTGACTAGTTGTCTGACTAGATGTCTATGGGACGATTGCAGAAGGATGTTGTAGTTCATTGGTCAGACACGTGCGGCGCGAGACACGCCCGGGCCATTGCCAAGCACTGCCTTTGAAGGCCAAGAAAATAATCAACAAGCAATGAAGAGAGCCTTGAGATCATAGGCAACCTGCATAACTCTGTTGACGGCTTGAATAACAGAGAGGCTGCGCAAGCATCTCTAGAAATAATATCGAACTCATCACCCACTCAGCCGTAGTGACCCGCCCAGCCCGCTAAGCTTAACCCGACATTACGCTGCGAGATCATGGATAAGATCCAACTCTTCTTGCCGTCAACTCACCTCAGGGCTCTCGAGGAGAAACCCTCAAAGACAAACAAAGACTTTTGACGGGTCATTGTCGCTTTTCTTCATCTTTTGCATCAGTTGGCAGTGGCAAAGATACAATAAATATGAACTCTAGGTACAGTGCGTATATTCCCAGTGGACGAGAAAGGGTCCATGGGAATGCGTTGACGAGTCATGTTAAGAAGCTGGAATGGAGGTTGTGTTCGCTCCAGAAAGGGAATTTGAGGAGTGTTCCTTGGTGGCATGTCACGGAGTCAGACAGTCCGTCGCAGATTTGATTTTCTGGGTCTAGAAATAGGGTCGGTCTCGGTTTTGGCTTCATCCTTTCAGTGTTTGTATAGCGGATTGGTTGTAGCTCCGCTATAGCTTATGTTGTGCTTGAAGAACCAGAATCTGCTGGTTCGGCATCTTGCCACCATATCTTACACCTGATGAACATATCCATCTGCCTACTTCCGTATATTTGTACCACTCGCAGTGCTGAATGAAGTTCCTTCTTGTTGACTGATACAAATCCATTCTATCAGAGCAACCATGTAGCTGTAGGAGCCGGAAAATGAATTTGCAGCGAAACTGATGAATAGATACCATGCTAAACTTGTATTTATACATCAAGGTTAAGTGGGAGAGGGAAAGACGGAGAGAGAGCGGAGAGCTCAATTAGCTGAAAATGTACGAATTCCTTCTGCAAGCTAGTCAGACATATCAAAACAACATGCACCCATTACCTTAAAGCCCGTGTGTAATGCTTCAAGCAAAATCTGTCCTGAAGTCCAAGCCTGAGCCAAGAAGAACCACTACCGCTTCTGCTGACCAGTCATCATCCACACTAGATCATCTGGCCGTGCATCCAAACGCAAAACAGAGTACTTCTTCTCGAGCCACTCTTGACTAGTCAGCACCCTTGTGTCGGGGTCGCGAGCAGGAATGAGCCCCGTCTGCGGCGCGGCCATGACAGTCGCATTCTCCGGACGGACCATGTAAGCAAAGGAATAGCGCGTAGGCATGGCGCGATTGGGGAGGGGTCCCACGCGGTGGACGCAGGATTGCAAGTAGCCATTGGTGAGCATAGAGAGTCCGTCACCAAGGTTCACGATGGCGTGTCCGTCCCGCGGCACTACCCACTTCCACACATCATCGCCGGGGTCTTGGATCTGCAGTCCGGGTTGACGCGTGAAAAGGAAAGTCAGTGTGCCCATATCGGTGTGTGCAGCGTGTGGAACTCCGCGCTGCTCTGCGGGTAGAGACTGGTATTTCAGAAGACGGATGATGTCTGGCGATGGGGCAGAGAGACGATGGAAGAGTTTCAGGTTTCCGGATTCGGGAAGCTCCAGGGAACGGGAGAGTTGGTTGAAGATGGTTTGTGATGTTATATTGACAAAGGTGGTGAATTGCTGTAAGGTTCCCATGTACTGATCGATTAGAGGGAGCCGAAGGAAGTCCTGCTGATTGTCCAGGCCCAGCACTCCGTTTTTGGGAATCTGTACGCAGATCAGAAGTGTTCCTATTGGTCTCATACGGAGTACTGGCTGAGAAGCAGGAACTCACCACGTAAGTCTCGAACCCGTCACGCTGGCCTTCCAATCCTCCAAAGTTCCTACCCACTGGCTTGTACCTGATTGAACCTCATTAGGATACGTTGGAACAGACGTGAGGCATAACATAACATACCCGTTGCATTTCATAGTTCCCAGTTTATCGACATCGTAGACGGATTTCTCCTCGAGTGGCAGATCGAATAACTGCTCCGATAGCTTGTAGATGGACTCGAGGACTGGAAGAACCTCTGCACGCGCCGAGTCAAGATTCAGATAAAAGACCCCATCCTCTCTGCTGGCATCGAGAAGACGCAGAGCTTCCTTCTCGTCTCCTGCTTGCAATTTTCCAAGGTCAATTGTTTGCAGCTTTGCAACGGGAAGATCTGACGGAAAGTCGGAGGCGTCTCTCGACGATTGAGACGAAACAGTCATAGTGTGTTCACGCTTTCCGAGGTCTTTACTGCCTTTCAAGGAAGGAAAGGCTCATGCACACGAACAAACTAGCACCTTCAATACAGTGTCCCAGTGCCACTGGTGTCTTCGAAAAAGTTCCGGCAGATGGGCCTTAGCAGTCGCTGTGCGATGATTCTTTAGTCCGTTTGCGGGAAATGTTAGGTGTAAGGAATGTCAGATTTTCTACTTCTGTTTTTCATGATGACAATTTTGACTCTTATCCCTATCATCACGTGCATTGTCCATGACGGGACGGCAGACGCCGAAACTCTCTTTCACTCACCGCTTGTTGCTACGTGCTTTGGCAGGTCAATTTGACACATGGATGGATGGATATGTCACCGATCGAGGCAAGGTTATTACGGAGTAGATTCCCGAGGCAATTCATGCAGCTTCCGTCCCCCAATCAGTTGGGTGATTTTTCGGAAAGTTCCTTTGAGATTGAACCTCGCATACACATTAGGTCAGACGGAAGGAGAAGAAAATGAAAATTCACCATACAACTGTCGAAGAAGCCTGTCTTTTCTACTCTCGTTATGAGACTGTATCTCGTGTTTGAGTGATTCTATTCCGACAGGGACCGTTGTGACCCGCCCGAGATTAAGCTATAAACCCGAAGCCGATAGTGGCCCCGGGCCGGTATCAAAAAAGTGGCCGCTATCACCAATTGAAAAACTTCAATTTTCAGGCTATTTCCAATTGGTCGCTACGCTCTCAGTCGGACCCACCGGGTCGCGATTCTACAGTATGTGAGGAATGGGGATCTACAATAACTACACTTCCGAGCAGTGAGCCTCCCAGTCGGTACATCAATCTAGCTCGACTTCAATAGTTAATGTACTGTACCTCCGAAAACTTTCGGAATGTCTTTTCCAGCGAGTACAACACAGCGTCCGGCGAGGTTCAATGGTTATGACGCGCCGCTGCCTCGGACACGAGCAAAAGAGCCTTCGCGAAGAAGAGTCATCGACCATGACGCCTTCATTAGCTATCATTCGGATGCTGCTGGCTGTACCATGATAGACTGACGGGACTCAAAGAGTCAAGGCGAAAAGTTTTGACCATACCAGCCATGGTAAAAGCTAGCGGTCCATCCCTCAGCTTGAGAATCTTTCACAACACACTGACAGTATCTCAGAGCTTCCAACCATCCCAAAGACTGTACCTCCTTTATGAGCTTTGCTGCCAGTATATCATAACTTCAAGCCATCTTTGCCTCCTTGTCGCATCACCAAACATGATCTCGTCCATTTTCCTCCCGGCCTGACAGCAAGGGATCATGACCCCAGCAACAGATCGCACTTGTCCAGTGCGATCTGATCTTAACACAGTGGACGTCTTGCGACAGCATCAGAAGGCGCTGCAGCACAAGCTTAGCTGCACGAATGGTACGAAGAAGTTTGTCCGCGCCTATGCGTTGAACCAGCACAGCCATGTCGTGCATAAGCCGACTGAAGGGCCACCCGCAGCTCTCGAGGTGGCTATGACATCTTTGGCCCTCGCGCCACCACTTCCGTTCCCTTCGCACAACAACCTCAGGCATCTATTGTGACAGCGAAGGACGATGCTAGCACCTCCACGCCATCGTTAAACCTTTCCGAACAGGACTTGCTGTTCGAGAACCTCCTCCGGTGACGCCATTCTTTGATTCGCCTTGTGACACAGGACTTCATCATCTCGTCGACTCGAAGAGAGTTGTGGCGCCCTTGGAAGAAGGCCGTCTTGAAGGAGGACTTCCAGCAAACGTCAGCACGGGATAGCCTTCCGCGCCCCAAGGCTAGGAGAGCAGTCGTAACCGACTTCGAGTTGGGGATGGTGATGGATGAGAGCAGGGGGAGGGCCTTCAATGGGCTTGCGTTCCTTGGTGCGGTGGACTTCCTGACGGGTGAGGTGCTCATCAGGGAGTACGTGAAGCCCACCGGCAAGGTGACGAATTGGAACTCATGTGTCTCGGGTATCAAGCCTGCAGATATGAATGCCGCTGTCCGACGTGGCGCGGCTATTCATGGGTGTGAGACTGCACGAGCAGCGCTGTGGGGGTACGTCCACAGCGACACGGTCATCACCGACCAAGCGCTGCAGAATGATCTCGACGCTCTCGGGATTATCCACCCTCGCGTGGTGGATACGGCAATTGTCACGACACAGACCGCGTTCAAGGGGGGTGGCCAGAGCGGGCGGTTTTGCCGGACGTGGGGTCTGAGGATTTTGGCTTCGGACTTGCTATGCCGGAATATCCAGAAGGAGGAGGAAGGACACAATGCTGCCGAGGACGCATTGGCGACAAAGGATCTTCTCCTTTGTTGCATTGAGAATCCGACCCTTTTGGACGACTGGGCCCGGGCCGAGAGAGGGGCATACCCGAGGTACGAGCCCGACAGTGGTGAGGACAATGACCCTGAGAACGAGGGACCGTCAACTTGGCCCTGAGATTGTTGCTCTTCTGTTTGACTGTACAGTACCCTTTTCTGTGCAATTCTGTTCAGCGTGTTTTGTTGTCTTAGCTTGCATCAAGCATTGATAGACTGAGGTCTTATTTGTTTTGTTTGTCGTGCATCATCACTCAATGCATGCTTGCTTGCTTCTCTCAAATCCCATCCCATGAAATCATTTGAATAAACATTCGATAAAACACAATGAACCCACTCCTTGTATTTAGCTATGTAGGTGCTTATCAGGCAACGTGCCTACCTATAGAGAAAAATCTTTCGATGTCGGCTTTGACGCTTACGCACCTAATCATACCATATTCAAACGCACCCGTGAAACTCACCTGGTGGCTAGTCCATTGAGTTCAGAAATGTTTAGTGATGTTACCGATCGCTCTTGAGCAGTTATTATTCATGCTATAAACAGCCAATACTTCTGTCGATAACGTGGAAACTTCTCAAGGAGACTTTTAGGAACGGTTTTCTGATCGCTTGATGGTCGGGTGTGTTGTTGGTGGCTGACTTGGTGGGAGGAGAATTTAGGCCCAGTCAGATGATGGAGCATCCAGCTACGCCGATAATTTCAGATCAGTCTTTCCATTGGATCATTTCCTCCTTAGGCTGTTTTTTCCGAGATCAGAAGTCAAAGTAATAACTTCTGAGTATGTTTTCGGTCAAAGCAGTCTTTCAAATACCTCTCGGAGAATTTCTACTACCAAGAAAAATCACTTTGCCATCACATGTCCGAGTATCCTGCTCAATGAATTTTCTATAATTCCTAATGCTTTACCTGCACTTGAACCAAATGTCCAGTCCCTCTCCGTGACTGAAGATTGTTTCCTTCCTCCTGGCTCCTGCTCTTCCCTTCGACCCGTTTCCGCTGAAGCGTTAAATCCCAGTGTAACTCCGATGGTATTATAGACAATGATCAAGCACTAATAAACTTGGAGAGATTCGATAATATGATAGATCCATGAAAAGTCAGCTTGGGCGTCCTTCAAAAGCAATCGTAACCGAGCAGCTTGAAGCCGACGTGCTTTTGCACTCAAGTCCAAATTATCTCCCATAAATCGGTCACAAAATCCCCACTTTCAGCCAATAGCTCCTGGAAGGCGGTACTATCACCAAGCTGCACAAGCACTGATGCAACATAAGCGGTGGCCAAGTGTCTCAGAGAATCTTTTCCTTCCTGACGACGAAATGTCTTGTTAAAAGCAAATCGGACCAGCCCAGTCACATTGTCCACATTTCCCTCATAAAGACTGAACTGCATCAATGTATCCGTCAACTTTTGTAATACTAGTTTCCCGAGCGGAAAGATGCCGTATTTATCGGCCAGGATGTATAACTTTACATGGCTGAGAAAGACCGGCGTGAAATCCTCCTGGGAGTTGGTGTTGCCTTTAGGAGAAAACCTCATCTCTTGTGTGTTGGAAGCGACTTGCTGATTAAACCGAATAGCACCAATGAGACGGACGAATTCTCCGTCCAGCTGCTCACTCGAGATATTCTTCTTCTTGTATTGCAGGGTATGCCTAGCAGAGACACCGGAGGTAGAGAGGTTTTGGCCCTGCTTATCTATCGCAGACTTGCGCGAATATGACTCTGAAGACTCTAAAGAAGGCAGGTCCGTGATTCCCCGTTTGTTCCATTTCTTTGGTCTTGCCGCCCTTGCGAGCGATTTCCTACGGTAAGTATTTTGCACAGTTTCTCTTTGTGCCTCTGATGACTCCTGCAGCACGATGGCTCCGGCACGATGCCAAAATCCTCGGTCTGAAGTGTCCTGTCCGTACACGATGGGGGCGTGTAATCGCTTCTGTAAGCGTACTCGCACAGTCGCACAAACGTATCCACCTCGACATCGGACCAGTCGGCTTGTCTCACGTTTGCTTCAAGCATTTGCCCATCCAAGAGCTTGTCAAGCGTGGGCGATAGATCGGCTAGAGCCTGGGAATGGACGGGGAACTTCTTCCTTTCTTCTCCAACGATAAAGGTAAACAGCGGAGAAGAGATGTACCTAAGACAATTAGCTTTGGTTTCGCGTGGTTTCGGTGTCGTCTGTGGCTTACTTTCAGAACTCTGTGTCCATTTTCACAAGTTGTATATGGTAACTGTGGTAAGATCCCGGTAGCTCGGTGGATAGAGCAGATCGAAATGTATTACTAGTGGAGTGGTAAAACGTTAGTCTCTGGATGCGTTTTTTCGACCGAGGCCGATAAAGATTGGTTTAGTGCGTCACATATCGCGATGTGGGATATCAAACAGAACTCTAACTCTGATACAGAAGGATATATAGGGCTCGACGCGGGCCACTCGGCCGTGAACAAGCCAAGGTTTGTAGTAAAGGGACGCTACCTAGGTAAGGTTGGCCTGAACAAAAGCTTCGTCTTCGCAAGGCTATTCTGCCAATGAGAAAAAGGGCTGGGCCTCCGGTCGCTGGACCTTGGATCTTTGAGCGTGTTTTGATAACTGTATTGAGGTCGCGGAAAGATGACGCTTTCTTCGGATGGAGTCTTCGCGGATAATTCTCCAAGAGACCCTCCCTCTCTGTAAAGAGTACTGTTGAGAGAGGAAGGCGCGGGAGGAAGAGACGACACGTGATGAAAGACAAAAATACTATCATTGCGATGATCCTAGGTTGGTAGTATTTTAGCAGTAGTGAATTGGGGAGAAGTGAAAATCAAATTAGTCCCCCAGGCCTCAAGTCCGATCCATTGCTCTCAAAGATACCTCATGCATTGGTCACCCTTCTGATGTTGCAGTCCCATATCGATAGGATGTTGAGGCTTCATGCTAAAAGTATTGACTAGCTGCTTGATAGTGGTATGGATATAATAAGCTATTCTCTGCTAAGGGATAGTGTTCTACAGAGTTGGTAAGTTGGGAGTGATTGATATTAGTACCAGGTATCATATTCCTAGAACAGTGTTACCTGCAGGCAGTGTGTCAAACAAACGAAGAAGTTTATTGAATCTGGCTTGTCGGGCCAAAGAAGATAGATATGTAAAAGCTTAATGGAAATTTTGTTCAAAAGCTTAAGATGCTGGATGCTGCTAATTATTAGGTATGAACCTAATGCTTGTCTAGGAGAACAATGTGGAAGCCCAGGTCTCCATCATTTGCTAGGCTTCTACTATCTTAAAAAGAGAGTGTAAGGGACGCCCACTATGGTGGACTAGAACTAGTCCTCCTTCCCCGGACAATGGGAGTGTGGTTGGATGGACATAATCTCCTCCTCCAGGTGCTCAGTCAAATGTCTAGCGGAACCAGGCGGCAAGTCCATCTTACAGAGGGGGCAGGCCTCCTCCTCGTCCTCCCAAGCATGACAGCACATGTGATAATTCCAGTCTTCCGTGGATGCGAATGCCGCATCGGCGTTGCACTCCTCGTGCATGCAGATGTACGGGTGAAAATCATAGAGAACGTGCGCCTTCCACCTCTCGGGCTCGCAGATCGCCACCGGGATCGCGTCAGCACAGTACGGGCACAGGACCTCCTTCGCCCCGGCAGGCAGAGCCGGCGGCTGAGGCCAGAAACCTTCAGGTCGGTATGACGATAGCGCGATGGGCTCCCCATCGGTCGACATATTCCGCTTGTGCCAGTGCAACATGCGCCACCGCGCGACTCTCGCGTCGGCCAGCCGCTGTTGCAGCACGGCGTTAGCCTTTGGGTACCGCTTCCGCAAATTGTCCAGCACGAAGTCGCGATAGAGGCCGCTGAGTTCGTTCTCGCAGTCCGCGCCGGGCACCGCATACTCTGGGCTGCTGAGAATGAACTGTACGCTCTCGTAGCCTAGCGGCCGGTTGCAAAGTGTGGTTCTAAGTAATTTGATCCAGAATTCCGCATCCTGCTGGGCTCGTTCGAAGGAGAACACCAGCGCTTCACACCAGATGCCGTCTTGGAGCGGGCCGGGGTGCGCGAATGCGTCCTCCAGCCGGCTGAGGACATAGCCGACGAATTGCCGCAGCGCGGGCATCGTGCGTAGCTTGCTGACCGAAGAGAATTCATAGTCGGCTAGGAACGCTTTCTCTATTTCGGTCCAGCACGTGTTCCTGTTGGGCTGCCCGCGGGGGTGCTGGATCGCGTTGTATAGTCGGCGGCATCGCTGGACTTGGTCAATTATTTCGGTGCTCTTGGGTGCCCCATCTTCACGCGTGAAGAAGGATCTCAGTGGAAGCATTGTGGGTTCTTTGTGTCTTTGTGGCTCGAAAATCATGAAGTATTAAAACGTCCTTATATAAGTCAGACTCGCCACGGGATAAGTCATTGTTGGGATATTTGAATGAACTTTAGTGAAAAACATAGAGTAATCACAAAATGTGCTTGCAAGAAAGATATGGGTAAGCTCCGAGTGCTACTCTGAGTAGTTCTTTCACCAAATAAAGAAGGAAAGAAGAAGAAAAGGCTAGTCCAACTGGACAACAAGACTCAATACTGCATTGACGAAAACCTCAATGACTCAGGGTGAGAACAAATGAAAAGGCATAGTATAGTTACCCCAGAAGCTTGATTGCCAAAAGGCATAGACCACGCTAGACAAGCATATACCTCGATACACTCATATACTTCACGACAAGGCAGGGGAGGCAGTCCGAAAGTTGAAGCTATATCCGACAAGGGTGCTAATACCGAAAGCATGCAGCCCCACCGATGGAAGGAAGCAGCTATCGTCCTCGAATGCATTCAGGCAGTAGATGTGGAAGGTGTCGTGGACCTCGAGGGATACTCTTGGCTATTATTCGACAATGCTTGCTCACATCAACTCTTCCGCTTCAGTTCAAACTCGATATTCCACGCGCTCTCATTTAATAAATCCAAGTGTTCTGCCAGACTCAAGATTTGGGTAGGACTCATAGTAATTTCCTCGCCCGTCATCCCGGACGCGGAATCTACCCCTGAATCCATCTGCTCGGCAAGACTCACTGGGCCAGTAACAGTATCTTCTCCTGGAATACCTTCCCTACTCACGATGTTACTGGTCATCTTCTGCAGTAGTTCCAGTTCCTTTTGCCTCAGTGTGGCCGTCATGTTGCCCTTGGCGACGATGTCCGACAGCACGCGCGAGGCGGTGAGTACGTAGTTGGCCATGTCTGGCACCCGAGAAGGATCGACGAAGTGGGCGATAAGGGCGATGAACGCCGCTTAATATATTCCCTCGAGATCGAAAGGAAGAAAAGAATCTGCATGCCCCGATTGGATTGACGACTGGGGGCAATAGAATCCGGCATCAGAGACATGGCTCGCGTGGAGAAGGCTCATCCGCGAGAGCAATAAGTAATAGATGGTGGATAAACCAGAGGGGTGCAGCTTTTGCTTTCTCAACCCCTTTGTCATAGCTCCTGCAGGTGTGGTATGATTTCGTGTTCATCGACGAGATATAGCATTCGACAGGAATGCTACTTGATGGCATTTAAGAGATAGAGAAAATCATCTAGTGATGGTAACCCCCCATGATGGAGGAATCCTCAAAGTCAGCTCGGGACCAGCTTAACTCCCAGGTATATCCATCGATGTGAGAAGGCAAATCTGGGCAGGAGTACTCGGGAATGGCTGATTTGAGGAGTAAGAAGACCCGCTGAGAGAACGGCCAAGATGACGATGGCCCGCGATATCCTGATCGATTAGCCAAACTCACAAACTAACTTGGGATACCAAGCTTACTGTATTGCCCAATAATGTCTTTGAGATAGAACGAGGTGGCAGAGACCAGAGGGTTGGTAATCAGGGCCTCGGTTGTATTGGTCGGAGAAGATTGAGGTGCCTCTATGAAAGGTCAAATTCATGCCCTCGTGAGACAACTTGATATTCAGACTCAATTCACCTTCTTCGGAAGGAAGTAAAGGAGGGCTACTCTGGGACAAATTTCTCATTCGGCAGCTCTCTGTCCGGTGTTGTTGGCCGAGGGCGACGCTGGCCATAGTTCTCCTCCAGCACATGCAAGTAACTATGAGAGAGATTAGCCAGGGCTAGTAAGTCAGTCGAACAAAAGAATTACTTCTCCGACACTAGCACCTTTCTTTCAAGTCGTTTGAACGTGCAGTGGACATGACGTGCAGCACAAGCCTGGCAAGGAAGTTGGCCGGAGCATTTTGTCTTCCGTTTTTTGCATTCTTCGCATCTATCATTGATCAGCAAGCAAGAATATGTGGAACAGCAATCTATGGGAGCACTACGCATTAGTCACCTTGTCCAATCTAGGTTTTCGGCGAAAGGGAGGCATCGTCAATTGCGAGTATTAGTAGCTAGGGATACAATCAGATTTCAAGAATAGAGTATATGAATGATAGTTTTCTCGGAGCCCTCTTCCGAAGCGGACACTGCCCGGAAGCTTTGGGTGGCGATCGCCATCAATCGTCTCGGATGGGAATTCCGGCAGGGGACTGACAATATTTTCGCCATAGATTCACACAACTTGAGAGATGTCAATCTATATCATTTGCATAGGGTAATCCCGAATAAAATTTTGATAGATATATACACGAACAAGAATCAAGCCTATGTCCTTCCATCCCCTCGGTTCCACACCTCGTTCTAGATAAAGAACCTTGAACTATCCAACGATCGTCGGTCTAGTTCTTGGCAACACACTGATAGTAGAAGTCGTTCTGCTTGACGCAGGTGTAAGGGCTCTCGCACTCAGTAGGTCCGGTCCAGTTGGCTCCACCGCACTGGTAGTACTGCTTGACCTGGCCAGCAGCGTTGGTGGCCTGAGCGCCCTGGGGGTCGCTGGCACCGGCGCTACCGCTTGCAGCAACCACGCTTGAGGTAACGGCGCTGGGGATGACAACAGGAGTAGTGGCGGCAACGGCGGCAGCAGTGGTAGTGGGCTGCTCGACGACAACGGCGGGAGCAGTGGTAGTGGGCTGCTTGACGACAACGGCGGGAGCAGTGGTAGTGGGCTGCTCGACGACAACAGCGGTGGTGGCAGAGGCGGCGTTGGTAGCGGAGGCGGAAGCAGCGGTGCTGCTGTGCAGCTTGCAAGGGGACTTGGACTTGGTGGAGGTGGCAAAGGTGGTGGCAGAAGAGCTGCTACTGGTAGGGGCGGCGGCAGCAGCGGAGACGGCGGATGTGGTCGCAACCTGGGGGTGAGGGGCAGCAGTGGTGGTCTGCTGAACAGCAGAGGCAGCCGAAGTGGCAGCAGAGTCACCATCGGGGAAGTACTTCTCCAGGATAGGGAGGTAAGTGGAGTAGGCCGGGCCATCGGAGGGCTGCAGGCTGTACATGTAGGATCCCCACCAGGGACCGGCAGACCACCAAGAGGCACCAACCCAGACATCGGTGTTCTCGGACATGTAAGAGAGCATGCCCTCGACGGCCTCCTCACAGACAGAGTTGACACCACCAGCAAATTCTCCGATGATACCCTTCTTCTTGTTGGTCTGCAGCCACTGGGTGGCGCTCTCGAGACGCTCCTTACCGATGGTGGAGCTGACGCAAGTCTCCGAAGTACCAGAGGCATCGGAGTCGAGGTACTGGTGCATCTCGTAGATGATCTTGTCCTCAGTATCAGTCAAACCAGAGAGGTTGTCATTGTTCTGAGTCCAGGTCCAGGCACCGGAGTAGCTGTTACCCTCGACGAAAATGTACTGGGACGTAGCGCCCGCGGCACGGATACCGTCGATGGCAGCCTGGTTGAGGCTCAAGACCAAGGACTGCTCCATATCATGGTACTCATTGTCTAATCAATTAGCTTCATGATTGCCTGCAGGCACGATGAAACTTACTGGTGTCGAAGATAACCTTCTCGTTGTCGGCGAACTCAGCAGCAACGTTCTTCCACCAGGTCTGGAAGTCAGTGGAGGAGATGATGGATCCGTCGCTGTAGACTATTAGCCATGCGATAGCACAATGTGCGGGCTGACTTACTATCTTCCGTAGTTGTGGGGATCAAGGACGGCGTAGGCTCCGCTCTTGGTGATGAACTCGACGGTCTACCCTTGTCAGCAGGATTCCTCGTCGTTGAGCTTGGGACTTACCGTCTTGAGGTCGCTCAAGTAGGCAGAGGCAAAGGAGCCAGTAATGCTATCCGGAGTCAGACGCTCCATGAGGAAGGGAACACGGAACATGTTCATGCCCGCATCTCTCAGGACCTGGATCTGGCTGGTGGTGGGCCAGGTGTAGGTGGTTCCCAGAGTACCGACTCCAGAACCGAACTCAGCACCAGACTCGCTGACACCGAAGACTGCGCCAGTTAGTACTCCTGTCATCCACCCTTGATAGACAAGACCTACAGGTAAATCCAGAAGAGGCGCGCTTCTTCATCTCACGCTTGGGAAGAGCGTTGACCATGCCAGCGGCAGAGGCCGCAATAACCAAGTTGCTGATTCTCATTTTGAAAAGAATGTATATCGAGCTGGTCGATTGAAAAGAGTGACTGTAGCGATGAAGATTGAATGAATGTGAGAGTAAAAGAGAGAACGTCAAGAGCCAGTCTTGATTGTGATGTGCCAAGTAGCAAAGACGAATGGTCTGGGACCCTCGTTCTTATAGCACTCGACTGTCCAAGGCGCAAGCCAGGGTCGGAATATTCCATTGCGATTCGGCGTATCCACTGCTCAATCACGGCGGCAGATTTAGGTGCATCCCCCTGAGACCGCCACCGGATGGTTTGGGAGCTATCCACTCGGGTGGACATGGTGAAAGTCGAGAACCTTTCGCCCCAAATTGCACCCCTCCAAGCGACCAGGAACCAGGCCGGCGCCGAAGCTAGTAGGGACCCTTAATCTCAATTAATATCTGGGCTTCTCTCCAGCAACGCTGACCACAGCACATTTGTTGCTCACGAGAGAAGCAATTCCTGCTGGGAAAAAAAATCCGCATTTATTCCGGCACTGTTGCGACATTCTCTCAATTCTCTTTCATGGAACGTTCGAGTTCAGCGGGGAAGGCGGCCAGCACCGTTGTCGCAGCCAAAGGCTTAGCACGGTAAAGAAAACCCAGCGTCTCCATCATGGCAATCTTTTAGGAGTCGTGCACTGGCCCCAAGCCGCCGTCCTTCATTTCTCCAGGTCAAATTGCCGTTTGGCGGCGTGGGGCCATACCATGCAATCACTCGGAAATGTGATCTAAATGAAACAGCATTGCGTCCCAAGCCTGCCGTTCGTTGGTGGAGCGCTCGGCGATAGGTTCCAATTAGTTAAATATTTCCGGGCCCGGGGAGACCACACAAACGGCGAGGTGCTGGCAGTGAAGGAGGCCGTTTTTTTATTTCATCTCAGCTCCGGGAATGATATGATCGTCTGGCCTTACCCCCAAGCCGCCGGGCTGTTCTTCCCAGTCAATTAATGAGCCGGTCCGATTTTATTTCAACTGAGACATTTGCCCTCTTTGACCCACCAAAATCGTCCATCATCTTCCAGGCTTGCAGTGCTCATTTCCAGGAGGCTGACCTGTCATGTTGCTGGACACCTGCACACGAGATTTGTTGATTGAAAAGACAGAATCATCTCTGAAATGATGATGGGCGAGTCTCAATCCTGCTTGGTGGTGGTACGTAATTTGTTGTGGTGTGTGGTGGTGGAGATTTGGGATGAGGGGAATGTTGGTTGCCTGGTTTGTTTGTTTGTCTGTCTCTTCTCCTGAACAGCACGTGCCGGAAATGCCTCGATCCATTCAGGACAGGAGATTTCCATGCCTCGAAATACCGCAATCCACAAAACTACTAGAAGAACAAACGCTCATAATGCGTCCGCTCGGATGCTCGGGTGGTGGTTCTTGTCGCACTGGATAGTTCCTCGAGCTTCAGCTAGTGCTTGGCTTATGCCAACTTCGCCTGTTCAGTAATTTCCATTCAGTTGCTATTTTGGCATTCTCGATATTAAAGCCATCACACTATTTACAAAGCCACGGTTATTGGGCGCCGGAGCAAAGATCCAGGTACGGGCAAGTGCATCACAACCACCATAGGCTTGAGTCCTCCTTCTCAGCGTTGACCGACTTGGAACTCGAATGATCGATCGCCTTGACCGATCGGGATGGCAGTGGCATCATTGTCATAAAGCGTACGCTCAAAGTAGCGCACCCGTCCGTCCGTACTTACCAGGACTACTGTTTGTTGCTGGGTCCCATATGCCCCCTGTAGGAAGGAGTGGTCCAAAGCATCGTGCTCCTTGGAAGAACCATCCCCTGCCGCCTTGCTCTCGACACAGCCAGCAGGCATCTCGTCGGTGGGCTTGATAGGCTTTTCGCGAGCTCCCAGTAATGGGATGAAGATGCTTTGTCTGAAGTATGGAAGATAGTCCTCCGCGGTAGCATCTTCAGAAAGCGAGGGTAGCGTGTTGATACTCAACACATCGAGCAATCTATTGATGAGTGCATCCTCCTCTTCCCCCGCCTGTGCGTGCTCGTTAATGGCTTCCTTCATCAGTCTTTCCCCCTGGAGGATCTTGGGCCAAGACCGATCGTCGAAAACCGTGTTACTGAGCCCTAGTGTCTGACCTTTCTCGGTGGCGACCCAGGCAATGTGATCCATGGTGGAGGAACGATTGGAAACTATAGCCAGGGGCTCATTGACGTATCCGCACAGAAGACTGAATCCACCGACATTCCTGGCAGATGGACTTGCAACCATTCCCTGCACAAACTCCTCGGTCGACTGTCTCTGGTCCGGAGCCGAGGTCAGCCAGCTGTTGACAATGACACCCCGACTTCGTGCTCCCGTAGCCTGTTCGGATGTGTCCTCGCGATAGTTGGTCAACACAGCTACTTTCCCGTCTCTAGTTATTCCCATCCACGTCCCATGTGTTGCTCGGGCTAGATCTCGGCCGCCTAGGATGTCGCTTGTTGGCTCTGGCCACCAGTCAGCAGGGGATGTTGGTCGTCGAAGGTATTCCTAGCCGTTGTCAGTCCCAAAGCTCTCCGCAATATTAGGTAGGATTCGATTCGTACATCCCTATTGTCAATTATGATCAATGAATAGGATGGATGAGCGGTTGATAATAGCGCAATACACATTGTTGCAGATCTTGGTGATTGAAGTAGGAAATGGAGCAGGAAGGCGAGCCTCTTGGAGTTTGACCGCGATGTCAGGCCAAAGCTTGGACAGCACTTGTATGAGGGGAAGATTGGAGCTTGTGGAACAGCCAGGCGGTTGAATTTCAGATATCTATCGGTATGGGCTGACCCCCCTGGTTGATTCAAGTATTAAGGCAAGCTATCAAGATCAAAACAGAGTCGGAAGTCTGGTTGCATGACTGGTGAATCGTGGAAATGAGGCGACTGTTGGGCACTTGAGGTCATCCGACGACAAACACGGCCGGCAGATTAGCTCCACCGCCCGACTTCGCTGTCCACCGCATCCCGCCATATCTATCTATCGATAAGGGATGAGCCACGACAACTGAAAGGGTCTATGAGATCACCTTGAGTTCAATGTTGATCTGGGATTCTTATACTGACTGCTTTCATGCGGACAAATTCACTTTTCCACTGTCACTCAGCGAATTTCATCGCTGTAATGGTCCAGAATACGCTGACCCCTGATCGCACCATAAGCAGGTAAAGCCAGGCAGGTCACTTGGGAGCCAGTGAGGAATAACCTGTCAAGCCTAGGCGATGCTCGATAATGTTGTTCCGCGATCCACAGTTAGGACGAATTACATATCGCTAATGCAGCAGGGCCCCTTTCGTCCCTGACCACTGTTGTCGGCCTTACATCTGTCTTTTGAATATTCTGCCTTTCAATCGGGGAGGAAGATGAGAAAGTTCTTCGTACCATGGACTTATCGGAATCTGCCAGTGTTGGATGGTCTTTCTTCGCGAAGGATAAATTCCGTCATGACGTCAGCCGTGATGAACCTTTACAAGCAGGAGAGCGGTGAGGCAGCAAGGCTCCAAGGCTCCAAGGCTTCCAGGCCCCAAGGCTTCAAGGCCAGAACAACCCGCTTCTGATCGCATGAATGCCTAAGGTGGATGATGTCTTCTATTATTAAGACCCCGATTTCAGAATAGGGCTCGATGGGTCGTACTACTTACTGACCCGGCCCCAGTTGCTCAAGGCAGCCACGCTTCACCTCGTGTACCCTCTTTTGCAAAGATTTTTTGCGCAGAACTACCTGTCTCTCTCATTGCCCTATCGTTCTGCAGCTCTTGCAACCCTTTCATTCTTCGATTGCTTCTGCGGCTGGCCGCTCTCCTTTGTGCTGCCCTTCCGGTGGTCGCGTGAAGCTTCCTGCCCCGCAATCCGACAGCTGCTCAGCTTACCGATAAATCAAACCCCTCGCCCCTGAGCTTGACCGCCACAATTCTATGATCAGAAACATTCCATAGAGCATTACGTGCAAGTGTGCAGGTTCATCATGCTTGGTATCATTGCCGATCTATTCTCGTAAGTGATTGCTCTCCCCGACCGCTCTCTTTGCTCATACCGGAATATTCGGAGATACGACTTGGGCGAGCGCCTGTTGGCTCCGATGATTGTAGATCAGATGCTAACTTCTTAATGAACCTAGATCGATCATTACGATCCTCTTTCCCATCTTTGCCTCATACAAAGCTCTCCGCTCCTCCGATCCCTCTCAACTGGCACCATGGCTGATGTACTGGGTGGTTCTCTCCGCCGTACTGATGGCTGAGTCTTGGACGGTCTTCATTCTCGGATGGTTCGTCGATGGATGTCAAGGCCATGGAAACCTTTTACTGACGGAAGTGACACAGGATTCCCTTCTACAGCTGGATCCGCCTCTTCTTCTTCTCCTACCTTGTCCTTCCCCAGACGCAGGGCGCTATTATTCTGTACCGGGAACACGTCGATCCATTCCTCGCCCACCATGAGCGGGAGATCGAAGAGTTCATCGGCCGCAGCCATGAGCGCGCCAAGGCTTTGGGGCTGCATTACTTCTACCAAGCCATTGACTACATCCGAGAGAACATCCTCGGTTTGCCGGCTCAGCGCCCTGCGGCTCCGCCTCCTCCGCCTCCGAGCGGCCCTGCTGCCTACGCACAGTCGCTTCTCTCACGGTTTAACATCCCCACAGCTCCTGCAGCTGGGGGATCGACAGGCCCTGCCGCCCCCGCTGCTGGCCATGACTGGTTCTCCGTGATCAGCTCCGCCGTTGCGGCAGTCACCTCGACTGGCACGAGTCCTGAAGCCCGGGGCGAGGAGCTGTCCGCTAGCGGCACTCTCCTGCCCCGTGATATCGCCTCCATGTCCCGCGCAGACAAGGCTCAGTACATCTCCCATCAACGCGACCTGCTGGAGGTGCTACGCAGCGCACTGGCGAAGGAGGAGCGCGAGCTGCACGGCAGCGAGACGGAAACGGACGACCTAGCGTACGGCGGTACCCCGTTGCACAAAAACCCCAGCGAGAACTCGTTCCATCACGTGGAGCACGAGGATCTCGGCAGAAGTTCCCCAGATCTGTCGGGCCGGGAGCCAGCCAGCGGTTCCTGGGCTACCGGATGGCTTAGCGGCGAATCGGCTGATATGCGCAATCGTCATCATTGAAATTAGACTGTGGGGGTGATCCTTTGTCCTTGTCTTTTGCGCTTTCCTTGTTGTGTCTTGCACTCTGCTGCAACGGTTCGGGCATATTCAGACGAGTTAGAATAGGATTTAAATCATTTTTATTAATGGCTTGTCAGTCGAACGTAGTTTTGCAATTGTAGGGAACGCTGTGTAATAGACGTCTTGTTGCAGGACTGCATCTGGCTTCTTGTCAGGTGCCAGGCAAATGCAGCCTTGGTGCTGTGCCGAAGACGAGGGACTGAGGGATTTAATGCTCAGCCCTTGCCATCCTCATGGCATCGGAACTCCACATGTGAGTCCGGCGACGACATACTCGGCCCCCTTTTTAGCTTCAGCACACCATGCGTGTTGGAAGGGTGGTAAGCTTATCGTAGTGACCACCGCCACAGCGGGCTGCATAACCGCGTGGTGAAGAACCAATGCGCCCCTCCCTGTGGTCGGGTTTCTGCACAGGTCAAACTGTTCAGTTGTATTCGGTTGTTTGTCCAGAAAGCTCTCTCGGCCTCCAACCTGGGTCCTTGAGCGCATTCAGCGCAAGTATCTTTCTCGACTTCTCGTTGGGGCTGGATTGTGAAGGGAGTGGTTAGGAATGATACTTATCTTACTGTGCTGATTTGCTCTAACTTATCCATATATATAATATACACTTATATATTTTCTGACCCAGTGAAAGGGGGATCAAAAACCAAGGAAGAAAGAATGCGTGGTTGGGGTTGAAGTGGCTGCATTAGGAAGAATGTTGACTCTTTCTGGAACATCTGCGCTACTGCTATATATATCCGCAGCATCAAACTCTGCTTTCATGATCCACCTGCATATAATACTAGGAATCCTAACGGCGATCTCGGCAGTAGTATCATAGAGTACAAGAAGCAGGACGGAGGTAGTTTACAAGGCGGTGGAAACGGAGTATATCAGGACTGCCCCCAGTGAAGTAGTAAATGGGATAGGAATCAGCCTGGGTGATATCTTCAAGTGTCGGATGATGGGTGTATATCTGCATGCAGAATATCAGCCTCCCTAAGTAGGGAAGCAAAAATCTACGAACAAATAGTGTCGGCCCAACCAAAGCAGCCCAGGAGTATGCATCCCCATCGGCGGCTGGCCGATGTCAGGTTCAGACGTGGCAGATCCGATCACAGATGCAATGCATTGATTCCTGGGAGGCCGGGAATGATCGCCTAGCTAGCGAGGGTCGAATTAGCTGCTCGGGATTCCGACTATAAATAAAACTCAGGCTATCTAGCGGTGTCGTTGGGATGGAAAAGACGGAAAGGGCCTTGATAATGGAGAGGGACCTGACTTGGGGAACTATCCGCCTATGCCAGAGGTGGATTGTCGGTCTGTTGATTTGTCTACTTTTTGGCAGATATTGATGCCGTTGATGGGATGCTGCAGTGGTGATGTGTGTGTATCCGATCTGTCGCGGCGGCGGCGCCCTGGAATGCTCGGATCTTTTTTTAACGTGGTTGTGGTTTGTTGACCGGGCGATCGGGGGTGCATTATTGGTTTGGATGATCGGACCTTTCAAGTTCTACTTTTTCTTTTCCTTGTTGTGCTCTGCCTGGTAGGGCTCGGGTTCTTGCTTTTCTTCGGTGCAGCGTCTGGGTTGAGGTAGTCATAGCGGTATATTTGTCCTGAAGCCAAGGCATGATTATAGAATGGATTGAACTCGCTGCAACAAGAAGTCAGGTAGCACAACAATAAGCAGACGAACACACAACAAGTTCAAAGGAAAGGAAGATGGTTTGATACGGTCTCACCATGTGAAAGTGCTGGTTCGGGAACGGTAATGGGTAATGTGTGGCAAACAAGCGGGTGTAATCTATCTTGGCCTGAGGTGTCAATCTCATGATGATTTCATGGTCGCCCAAACGTCATGCACCATGAGGCTAAAATCTCATTTGTGGTATGTTGGTACGAAATAGGCAAGCAGTTGCCGCAGGGAAGGAGGCCAGTGGACAGGATAAACGCCCAACGTGACTCATGTTATATAGTCTGATGATGAGGATGAGGATGATGCTCGACGCTCCGGAGAGCTGAATGGTCAGCATCCAGGATATGGAATGGCCCGGCCATCAGGATGATAGCGAATATGCGATGGAGCAAGGCAGCGCGGTCTTGAAAGAAGAAGAACAACGACGATTAAAACCGCCAATGATACTGGCTCAAATGCTTTCCTACTAGTAATGGTTAGTCCTTAACAGCCACCTTGGCTCGGTGTGTTTGCCGCTTCCACCCGACGAAGGCGGATCTCCGCAGTGTTGGTAGGTGATTGGATATGTCAAGAAAGCCGTCAGTGGTCTCATTTGCTGGGGGAGAGTCACGGAAATATCTTTCCTAACACATATGGGGCAGAATGACCAGCCACAATCTTTTATGGATGATGTGTTGAGGTTGAAATTCCTGGTTTTTTATTATTTGAATGCTTTCTGTAGTGTGTGTGATGGAGACGGAGTAGAGCAACTACTTAAGCCGGGAACAATCTTTGGTGGTTGAGTCGGATACGAAGATCAATACGGTATGGTCACACCTGATACCAACCACAGCCCAGCCCAGCAAAAATTATGAAAAGCACTGTGCAAAAAAAAATCCACCACCACCACCCAATTTTATCCACGCCAGAAAGGCAAAAATAAAAAAAAAGAGAAGTGAGAAGTGAATAACGAAAGGGTCAGAAAAGGTAGACTTATTTCTATCTCTCCTCTTTTCTTCTTCTTCCTCTTATTTTCCCCTTTCCTCTTACCCCAGACTTATCGTCGTTGACCACGACGTGATTAATTTCCTTGTTCCGTGGTCTTCGTTTTTTTTCTCTCTTCCTCCCCTTCCTCTTTTCGTCGTCCTTCCCTGACACGAAAAAACACCACTCCCCTCCCCTCCCCTCTTCCACTACCCTTCTCACACCCACCCCCTCCCCCATTTCGTGTGAGGATTATTTGTGGATGTTGCGGTTCTAGAGCGTGTACATTTTCTTGTTGTAACACGCCCTTGACGTATCCCTCTTCCATCCTTCCCTTTTCTCTTCTTTTTTGAAGATTTCTCATCCTCTCCTCTCTTCTGTTGCAGGTCCCCCTTCTCTCCCGAACGGACTTGCTTCTTGAACGACGTAAAGTCAATCATCGACCTTACTAAAAAAAGCGCTTGAATCCTTTACACCTCCCATAACCTGTCTAATGAGCTCGATCCCTCCCAAGTCAGGCCTCCAACCTCAAGGACCGAGTACCTCGACCCAGGCCGCCTCATCTCCTGCACAATCTGCCTCGCCGTCGACGGCGCCTCGTTCCTACGCCAGCGCCACCAAAAAGTCCGCGACGGACTCGACCGCCGCTCCCGTCACCGTGGGCGGCTCGTCGCAACATGGGAAGTCGACCTCAGCATCTCCTGTGAGCGGCAAACCCATGCAGCAATCTCAAACCCCCGGTGTCACCATCGTCAATGGCGCTCCGGCTCCTCAGAACGATCACTCCCGCAAGCCCTCGGTGACCATCACCTCCGCTGGCACCTCCGGTTATATTCCCAACGGCGGCCAGACTGGTCGTCCCAACAGTCTGCAGTTCGGCTTCGCCAACCAGCAGTCCTCCCCTAGCATGGGCAATCCCGCGTCTCTGGCCACTCAGCCTCAGTCCGGTCTTGGTGTCACTCCGCCCGTGAACCCCCGTGTGACTTCTCCCCAGACTTCGCCTTCCCCTATCCCTCAACCCGCCTCCAGCGGTGGCCGGCCACCGCCGTCGACCTACCAGGCACAGGGTAACGTTCCCAACTTTGGCAGCTTCGGCGATGCTGGCGACAACGTAAGTGGATCTCTTTGTTCCTTCTACTTTTTCCCAGGTTGCGGTCCAGTTTTCTGTCCTACATTGTCCAGAAAGTCTTGTGTGCGTATCAAAATTAAGACAGTCAGGTCTCTTTCGATACAATGCAGACAGGGGAGGAATATGGAAGCAAAAAGTTCTTAGCAAGGGAGCGCACATTTCTCTTCTTGGCATACCTTGATCTACCCACACGTGAAATATGCTGGTATTAATCTTTCTTTCTTTTTGCGCAAGCAGCAGATGCGCACGGCTCCACAGGCACCCCTTGGCCCCGGACCTCAGTCGACCCACCTCCGTCGCGAATCGTCTCAGTCGACTCATAGCGATATGAGCAGTCATATGAACAATGTTGCTGGTCGTGGCGGTTACCCCCATCAGGGCGGTCGCGGCCGTGGTTATTCCCAGTCGAGTTACCAGGGTCAGGCTCCTTACTCTCCAGGTCCCAATTTCCGCCCAACTCCCAACCAGCCCCGAGGCGCTCCCAACATGGCTCCCCAGTTCCACCCGTCTAACCAGGGACGTCCGCTCGCGCCCTTCCCCAACTCTCCCCATCAAGCGAGCCGCAGTCCCGCGCTCGCGAACGCGCACCCTGCGACTCCCCAAATGAACCAGGTTCCAATGGCACACGCGCAGATGCCCCCGCAGCCGTACGGTTTTGGACAACCGATGGGACACCAATCTGTGAGACCCTCCTTTAGAACCCCCCGTGGACGTGGACTTGGACCCAGAAGAAAAGGATCATATCGTCGACCATCCCTTTCACCAATATACGCTGCAACTGCTAAAATGCCCCTCCCACCCACTCCACCCATTAATCTCGCTCCGGAAAGTGGGAATTTTGAGCAATATCTAACGTTGATGAAAACCAACCAGGCGTACCCCGGCTACGATCCCACGGCTTACGGCTACTACCCTCAATACGGCATGGGTGGTGTTCAGTACATGACTCCTCCTTCCCCTCAACCGCGCCCCGGAATGCCGTTCAACCCTCAGGCCCCGTACATGCAGAACCAGTATCCCGTTCAGCCCCCCGCTCAAGCGACCTCGCTGTCCCGTTCGCCTTCTCAGATGTCCAATGACCGTCCTGGTTCCAGCCTGGGTCAGGGTCAACCCCCTGCTGGCCCCCCCGGTCCCGCCCATGCTCACACTGCGAGCCGTACGTCCAACAGCCCTGCTCCCCAGAAGACTCCGTTTGTCATTCCTCCCACCAAAAAGAGCCCAATCGTCATTAAGGACCCCGGTAGCGGTGTCGTGAAGACTTTTGAAAAGGCCCCCGCTTCTCCCGCTCGCATCACCCCCTCCCCTGTCAAGATTGCGACTCCCACCTCGACTCCACCTCCTCGCACTGGCAGCAGCGCCGACCACACTCGTACCGAGTCCAAGTCTATCAAGACCGACGAGGAGAAGAAGAAGGAGTTGAAGGACGCCGTTCGCCAGAAGATCGAACAGGAGGAAGCTGAACAGCGCCGCAAGGCTGAAGAGGAGGCCGCTGCTCAGCGTAAGAAGGAAGAAGAAGAGGCTGCCCGCAAGAAGGAAGAGGAGGAGGCTGCTCGTAAGAAGCAGGAGGAGGAAGAGGCTGCGAAGAAGGCTGCTGATGAGGAAGCTGCGCGCAAGAGTCTCGAGGAGCTGAGCTTGAAGGATAAGCCGGCCGAGACGAAGGCCGAAGAGCCTGCCAAGCCCGCTGAGTCCGCTCCAGCTCCCGCTGCCGCTCCTGCCGACGATGATGACATCGACTACGATGCTATTGAGCGTGAGATGGCCGAGATCGAGGCGAAGGAGCGCGAGGTCGAGGCTGCTTACTATGCCAAGAAGAAGGCTGAGAAGGAGGAGAAGGAGCGTAAGGAGAAGGAAGAGCGTGAGGCCTATGAAGCCAACATGAAGCAGGCCGAGCGTGAGGCCGAGGCTATCGAGGAAGCTCGTGCCAAGAAGCGTGAGGGTGGCGCTGTCAACGAAGAGGACCAGAAGAAGAAGGACCTCTTCGCCTCGTTGAAGAAGGGTGGCTTCGCTGCAACTGAGGGCAGCACTCCTGCTGACAGCGGTACTGCTACGCCCTCTTCTGACATGGGACCTCCTGCCAAGCCCGCCAGTGCTATCAAGCAGAAGCCCGCTGCTCTCAAGCTGGAGACCAGCAAGGCCGTTGAGCCTCCTCAGCCGAGCGCTGCCATGAAGGCACTTCACTCGGCTCGCTTGATTGAGGATCTCAGCAAGATCACCTATCCCGAGTCTATCGCCTCTCCTAACCCTGCTCTTAATGCCAGCGCTCCTGCTGACCGCAAGTTCCACTACAACAAGGAATTCTTGCTTCAGTTCCAGAACGTCTTCAAGGAGAAGCCCTCGATTGACTGGGACGTGCGCGTGCGTGAGACCGTCGGCGACAATGACTCGTCCCGTCCCCAGTCGGCCCGCACCCCGATGGCTGGCGGCCGCCAGAGTTCCCGCCCCGGAATTGGTCAAGGATTCCCCGGAATGGGCAACTTCGGCCAGGCCGGCAACCGCAACAGCTTGCCTCCCGGCACCACATCGGAGCAGCGCTTTGCTATGTCACGCCAGGCCTCCGCTGTTGGCAATCCTTTCGGCTCTTTCGGTCGTGGTATCAGCGTTGGTGGCGCTATTGGTCGCACCAACTCCAGCCCTATGCACCCCGGCATGCCCTCGCCCCGCCCCGGTTCTGGCCGCTCCGGTACTCGCAACAGCAGCAAGCGTGATAAGCAGCAAGCGAAGAAGGAAGAGGACATGGCCAAGTCTATGCCTCTCACCGCCGGCAAGGAGGTCGAGGCCCTCCAAGTGTCGACCACAGGATGGAAGCCCCGTAGTATCGGCCAGCCTGCCGCTGCTGGTCCTCCTCCTGCTGGCTCCGCTCACCTGCCTCCGGACGTGGTGCAGCGTAAGGTCAAGGCTGCTTTGAACAAGATGACTCCTGAGAACTTCGACCGTATCTCGGGCCAAATTCTGGAAATTGTTTCGCAATCCAAGGACGAGTCGGATGGACGCACTCTGCGCCAGGTCATCCAGCTCACCTTCGAGAAGGCTACTGACGAGGCTCACTGGGCATCCATCTACGCCAAGTTCTGTAAGAGTATGCTTGAGAGCATGAGCCCCGAAATTAAGGACGAGAATATCCACGACAAGAACGGCAACGTGGTCGCTGGTGGCAGTCTGTTCCGCAAGTACCTCCTCAACCGTTGTCAAGAAGAGTTCGAGCGCGGTTGGAAGGTTAACTTGCCTCCTAAGCCCGAAGGCCAGACGGAGGAAGCTGCTATGCTGTCTGATGAGTACTACAAGGCCGCTGCTGCCAAGCGTCGTGGTCTTGGTCTCGTCAAGTTCATTGGTGAGCTGTACAAGTTAGGCATGTTGACTGAGCGTATCATGCACGAGTGTGTGAAGAAGCTTGTCGATTATGAGGGTATGCCCGATGAGGCCGAGGTGGAGAGTTTGACCAGTCTTCTGCGTACCATCGGTGCTAGCCTCGACGCCTCGGAGCGCGGACATGCTATGATGGATGCTTACTTCGCCCGCATCAACCTCATGATGCAGACTCCTGGGTTGCCCAGCAGATTGCGCTTCATGTTGCTGGTAAGCTGATGAGTATCCGCTATAGCTGAAATTTCCACTAACCTTCTTTAGGATATCATCGATCTGCGTTCTGCCCGTTGGGTTTCCAAGGATGCTGACAAGGGACCGAAGACTATCCAACAGATTCGTGAAGAGGTAAGCAGGGCAACACTTGGTTCTGTGTGAAAGCTTTCTGACGATTCAATCAGGCTGCTCGCGCCCAACAAGAGGCCGAGATGGAACGTCTTCGCCAGCAGGCCAACCGCGGCGGTAGCCGTCCGGGCATGGGCCGTGGTGATGCCCGTAGCTACAGTAATTACGGCAACCAGGCACCTCCCCAAGACTTCGCCTCGAGCAAGGTTGGCAGCGACGATCTCCGCCGTCTGCGGACGACCCGCAACACCAACCAGCCAATGTCTTTCGGACCTTCCAGCATGCTGGGATCTCGCAGCAACAGCGGCCGGAAGAACTTTGGCCCTGGTGGCAACCTGGTTCGTGGCAGTGATGACAGTGCTGCCAGCAGCCGGACCGGCACTCCCCCTGTCGGCAAGAAGGAGGAAGTCACTTCGATCAACGCTTTCAGGTGAGTGTATTTGGACGAATCAACTGTGCCAACTGATGCTGATTTCATGTGCAGTGCTTTGGCTAGCTTGGAAGACCGCGACAACATGGCTACCTCCCCGCCCTCGAACCCTACCTCCCCTATGCTGACCAAATCGCAACCCGCGGTTGAGCGCCGACCCTCCAAGACCCCGTCCACTGCCGGCGAGGAAGCCTCATAGATTCTGATTGCAATGACAATACAAAAATGGTTTCGTTCTTCTGGAAAGATTTCTACGTTTACTGTGCCCCTTTTGACACTTCGTCACGACATGTCTGTGATTTGTTATGAACATTCCTCCTAATCTTCTCGTCCATGATTTTCTTTTCGCCAGCAAGATCGGTTGCTCATCTAATTTCCGTGGGAAAGATAAAGGGGCGCTAATCGATATTCCCTTGTACAGTTGATGTTATGAACCCAGCACCACCGGGAGAAGTGAGGTGGAGAGAGGGTTTTCCTGAAACGAATCTAGGGAGATTGGTTTGTTTGCTGGAAGGTTCGAAGGACCTTGCCATGTCTTTTTCTTTCTGTTGCTGCATTTTTATCCTTTTTTTTTTCTATTTTTCCAATACCCGGAGAGCTTTGACGATGTCCTTCCCTTGCTACGGATGTTTCTATCAGGGCGGGAAACTTGCAGGCTAGCCACGACGTCGTTTGCTTATGTCACGCGAAAAGAGAGAGAGAGAGACCTTGCTTCTAGTAGCAGTCGTATTGACAGTTCTTTTCGTTTTCTGTCTGCATTGCATTTACTGGCATGTGGCAGTTGCCTGTGTTGTTTTTCGATTAGACAAAATCTGTTAGAAAAAGTTTCTTGCTTTATGACCGGGCTTCTTTAATGTGGGCTTTTAATCGTATGATTCTGTCCTCCCTGGATGTTGTATTCGTTATGTTCCACTCAGTATGTTCTATTCGGGGACTGTTTCATATAGTGGCTTTATGATCAGTTGTATTATCTTGATTATTGATTCACAAAGTTCTGATGTATTTTTGTAAGAAAATGAATTTAGCTAAGTGTCGATTGGGAAAAAGATGTATCTCAACTGAAGCAATAGCATCCCAATGTGATCTTACGTCTGGTCAATGACTAGGATCTGTCAATGGCACCTCACCTCACCGAGGGTATCCTGGGATTATCACCAGTCAATGTTAGTGACATCGACCCCCAAAGCGAACCGAAGCTTGGAAGAACACCCATACGCACAGGCCGGGATCGATGCCTCGTTAGTATTCGCATTGTCGTCTTGAGCGCCATCCTCATCCCACCACCTTACTCTGGTAGAACTTCTTCCGGTAGTAGCAGCTGTAACCGCGATTATCTCGCCCCAGTGCCATCTGCCTAGAACGCTTCCTACCCTGACGCAGACCTCGGCTCTGATTCTCCACTGGAATCAAACTCGAGCGGCTCGAACGAAGAAGGCGACTTGGGCAACTCAGGCGACGAAAGCTCCGACATTACCGACATCACTGAAAGTTCGTCCAGCGACGTCAGCGTTGAAACCGACGAAAGCGACATTGCCAGCCCAACATCGGGCTCAAACCCACGCTCAATCTCACGTTCAATCTGCCGCTCAATCCCCCGCTCCCATCTCACACACCTTCTCACGCACAATCCCACGCACAATCTCACGCTCAACCTCCTCACACTCCAAGTCAGACGACATAGAAATGGAAGGCATCTCCAATCCAACCTCACGCTCATGTTCACTCTTCAACTCCATTCAAAGTAGAAGCCGGCGTAAGCTGCATCTCCATCCCCCCCTCCCCCTCCCCCTTACTCGAGTCAGAAGCAGCAGCGAAAGAAGAAGAAACATGCACCCCAACAACCCCGAAACAACTCCTTAGCTTCCCCCACCCCCGGACTTCTCCTCCTCCTCCTCTTCCATATCCGAAAGCTCAACCACAACCTCCCCAGACCGATAACACCCCCTAGCCCAAAGATCCACAGCCTCCGCCGGCATGCCCTCACCCGACCCCCTATTCGCAAACTCGGCGAACTTCGCCCATTCAAGGATGAGCGGGGCGTCGCGCGTGAGGTCCAGCGTTGCGCGGGGAGCGACTTGTTCAACCTGCTGCTCCTGCTGGCGCTGGTTGGTGCCTGGCTGGGGTTCTGGGACCGGGGTAGGTCGGGGAGGGTATGGCCGGGGTCGGGGGGCGGGTCTGGGGCCCGGTTTTGGTTGTTTGGGAGGACGGGTTTCGGGTTCGGGTGCGAATAGGCGGATGAGTTTAGGGTGAGACTCGTTATTATCGTCGGGAGGCTGGTTCGCGGGCTGGTAATACTCCCTGTAGAGTCGGCACCAGTTGCCGCATTGTACGGTTGCGAAGGCTGGTGGCAGCGGCGGCGGCGAAGGCGTGTTGATGTCTGGGTTGGGGGTGAGGTTGGGGTTTTCGTTACGGGCGCGGCGGTTGGCGATGAGTTCTGCTAGGAGGCGCTCGAAGAAGGCCCAGTTCACTTGCTTGTCTGGGCAGCAGATTGCGTGCGGGAAGGGGGCCTGCGAGTCGGAGGGCGAGGGCGCCGGCGACAGCGTGATACTTATCGCTGGGTCGTGTGGCGGGTTGGCTGGGTGGATCGTGTATTGCAATGCCATGATTGATTTCCTGGTCCGTGACTTTTGACTTCTGAGGATGAGGTCTGAGTCTGTGGATCGGGGCTGATGCTGCAATGTAGTGTGCTGTGTTGTGTATTTATTGAGGGATATGGGCGTGACGGAGAGTGAGGGTGGTAATATAGGTTCTGAGATGGGTGTTTAGATTGTGCAATTTGGAGGGAGGGTTTCAGGAGTTTAAGGAGCTTAGAAACCTTGAAATCTCTCTCTTTGTCTTGGTGGGTTGCGTGGGGAAATTTTCTGGTTCTCGAAGGAGATTTCGGTCATTTACTGGAGATCTGTGGTATAGGAATAGTGAATGTGGGCGCCCCCTGCATGGGGATGTTTGGTGGTCATAGTATGGAATGGGGTGGATAGTTGACAGACGGGATGGTCAACGATAGCTGGTTAAGATAGTCTAGAGTATGGTAGACAACTAGCGAACTGCAATATTCAATACTACGTTGGAGTAAATTGATAGCAGTCTATCATATCAGTACTTACGAAACAAAGAGCATCTGTTATAGAATGGAGAGTTGGTTAATGGTTCTAGAAAACAATCTAGATACAAGTAACATATCGTAATAAGATATCTCTACCTATTAGCTTCCCCCCGCTAATTCACCTTTCGAACTCGTAATCACCGTAGTGAAATGCGTCCATCAATGCATCATGATCTGCGCTCGAGTCTAGCTGCAAATGCTGCGTAATGCTGTATAGAATGCACTGTAGTGTGGAAATGAGAGAGATGACGAAACGTCGGGGTACAACTCCGCTCGGATAGCTGGTGCTTCGTCTCTCTATGCGTGTATCTGAGGTGTTATTCGAAGCCTGAGCTGTATGCGGACGCTGAATTATGGTCTTCCCTTGGTCGCATTCTTGTAACCATTTATTGCGTGAACAGATCCTTGCGAACGCTCAGTCCTAAAGACTGGTATGGTTTTGTGGCATTGCCGTTATTATGTGATGTGCAGCCATCGAAAATCAAGCCGCTAACTGCTCCTCTTCGAGCCGGATGGATCCTCATAGACAATGCGCGGAACCACATTGAAATCGGGCAATCCCGGAACAACTTCCGATTCATCGACCTCATCTTCCACCTTGGAGTCCACAGGCGGCGAGCTATCGCTAGATTCCGTCAATTCGAGGCTTGAGGGGTGTGTTCCGCTTGCCTCGTCCTCGACGTGCATCACCGTCGGTTCGTCGTCGGATCCGCTACCATCCACAGAGTTCTCCAAACTTCCCGAGCTCGGACTCGGAGTAGCAGCGTCGACCAGGCCGTTCAGCGATGGCGACTCGTCGTGGCTTACACTGCTTCTCTCTGAAGTCGACAGTGAGCTGCGGGAGTTCGTGTAAGATTGAGGTAGACCTAGAGCTGCAGCCACGGCCGCCTCCTCGTCAGGAAGCTTCGACACGCTGCTATCGCGACTCGTGCTGCGGTCGAAAATGTGGCTTCCACGACGCTCACTCATCTCCAAGATGTGATTGTAACCGCGTCGGGTGGGATCGGCAAGACGCTTCTTCTTCTTTTTCTCCCGCTTCGTTGACGGTCGGACCACGATCACAGGAATCGGCGACTGCTGCAGACAATACTTGGAGACGGAACCGGGCAACAATCCCTGCACACCACCCAGATTGCGACCTCGAGTGCCTACGATGAGAACAGCCGGTTCGTAGATCCGGATCATGCGCTGAATGATTTCCTGAACTTTGCCCACTGCCAACTCCAGCACTAAGCTGATGGCTTTCTCATTCTGGCTGTTCTTCTGGATCACTTGCTCAAACAATTTCTCTGCTTCCTTCCGGTATTTCCCGGCTTCAACTGCAGCGTCGCTCGCGATACTAGAATCTTTTTCCACCGCGCGGAGACACACAATTTCATCGCCGTCATCGACAAGCTCGTCGATGAGCCATTCAAGCGCAAAGTCGGAGTAATCGTTTTGATCGGTACCGCACAGGAAGGTTCGACTGCGGCGGGTGGACTGATAGCCTTTGTGTTTGTAGTTGAGAGTCAGAGAGAAGTTAGGCGCATCCGGGTTGTCAAATGTGTCAAAAGACACACCCCTCTCGTAGGTCCTAAAGGGGAGATGGATGGTCAGTAAGTTATAGCCATATGCCGTACACAAGGTTGGCTTACTGTGGTGGCGGGGGTGACGGTCCACGACTAGGTGTAGGCTTGATCTCCCGTTCCGTAGAGGTGACGTCGAGCTGCGGGCGCGGTCTGTGACCTGCAGCGCTGACGGATCGACGATGCGGCAGCGGCTCCGCACCGCCAACGTTGAACTGGATTGACTTTCGTCGGGAACTGTCAGTCCGATGTGAAGATCGAGGCTTGCTTGTGCCAGCAGCGTGGGTGGTGCCGCCCTCTGGTGGTTGTGATGATGGTGCGGGCATGACGACGGTCCCGGTTAGTGGGAAAGCGAAGGAAAGGTGGTCGATTCAGCCCTTGTCTGTGATCAAAAGATTCTGATAAGAAAAAAAGAAAGGCAGGATAATGCAAGTGAAAAAACAGTTCGGTCGCTCAGCCACCGTGAAGCTCTGCAAGTTCGGCGAGTGGTACGATGCGGGAGACGCCGACCATGATTTGGTACGAGAGGTCGTGACAGAGGGGGAGTCTCCCGAGCAAGTGTCTGGGACCGGCACGCTCGAGGATGAGAGAATGAGATCGACCAAAGCGGTCTCACAGCTAGCAAGCTACAGTGAATGACGTTGAAACGCAAGAGAGGAATGAAGTGAAGTGAAGTGACAGGCAGCAGGCCGGAAGCAGCTGAAGGGAAGGAGATGGAAGAAGGCGACAGAATAGGAGGAGGCCGGCATATCCAGGGCGGGGCAGATAGGGATGGAAGGCGGTCAGGAGGGAGAGGGAGGATGATGATTGCCGGACGGCGGGTCACGTTTCCCGCTCCTGTCACTCACACGGAACAAGAATCCTGCCATGCGGAGACTTCACTTTGCCCACTCCCCGGTCATCGGACGGGGACTGTATTTGTCCAGTGACAGGGAGCGCAATTAACAAAGGAGTCATCTTTTCACTTCTCTATGACCAAAAGAGCAAAAGATCCGAGTTGGAGACGCGAGAGGGGCAATATTGTGCTAGTAGTCGTCCCAGACCAAGTATATATTCTCGAGCTAGTAGGAGAGCTCAACCAGTACATTCAGCGAGACCAGACCGTGGGAACGGATAGCGCCGGTGGAGCGCAAGAGATTCCATTGCGGCCTGAATCCAGACTGTACTTACATGTTTTGGCAAATTTTTACGAAAGAACGACTCGAAGTGAGGGTCTAGATGGGGTAGAAGAGCTCTCAGCTCACTCACTTCTGATTAGTGTCAATGATGAAAAGAACAAGTAGCAAGCCCGGACCTAAAGACGGTGAGGGATTGCTCGGCCCTGACTTGACTGATCATTTTCTAGCAAAGCGACGGTATCAATCAGTCCCGAATTCCAGGAACAACAACGGGCGGGTGGCCGGGACTGCCCTCGCCGCAACCTCCCGGAAGACGGAGTTGAGCAGTCAGTATTGACCAACTTGGCTAGGTAGTCAAGAAGGACAGAAGGAAAAGAGGTTGATCGGCGGTGATCCTCCGTGCGGATCGATCGTCCTTCAGCCATGTGATCCGTCACGGGGCGGTGTACTCGGCCTGGATTGGCGAAGGCCGCGATCGGCACTGCCATCCCGGTCTAGCCAGCCCCAACTCTGCCCAACTAGGGTAGACCGATGGTAATGCAGTGAATGGGGCTAGGAAGCGGAGTCAATTCTTTCTTCAACTTCGACTACGTAGACTAGTACTCATCACTTTTCACTTATCGCCTGGCCTTACACATCGAAGCCATGATTACAGGTAAAAGAAAAAGAATCAAGAGATGATAATTGTTATGAGAAAAATATAATTATGTGTAACGGAGGTAACACTATATTCTAGTTAAGTAAATTCATCATCTCGTCTTATGTGTGCCTGAAAGAGCCACCGTTATAGATCATGTCGTGGAATATATAAACAATCAAAAAATGGGGCCGGCAAAATATGCGGCCCAACGGTGGGACCAGGAATAATAGACAGAGATGGAACACCAAGATGTGGGTGGGTATGAGAAGAGAGAAATTAATGCCCAAACGCTCGGGCATGCAAAAAGAAAAAAGAAAAAAAAAGGGGGACTCAGTCCTGCAATGCCAATATGCCAACCCAAAGTAATGCTAAATCATGATAGGAGAGAGAAATTTTTGGTTTCGAGAACGCCGGACCCGCTATGATGGTGACAACTCGCCCCAAGCTAAAACAAAACTTCTTTCAGAAACAATCCACCGGGGGTATCACGTATGATGATAATGGTACAGAGAATGGATGATCAGCCGGCGGCTGCAAGGTACGATCAATAAGCTTCAAGGATCGCACTTGGCGCCTGGCCGGGCACGTAGTAACCATTCTCCAGATCGGTAGGTGAGAGAGGGATTTCGGAGGGTTGTGGTTCCTTCTCGTTGAATGTTTCCAGTGTCGGTTGAGGAGGGGAGGGCGGCATAGTGTCGTCTTCCGATTCTCCATCAGAGTCGGACAGCAGCTCGGGTGGGGTTTGTCGGGAAGGTGAGCGGGTCAGGGTCAATTCTTCCAGATCCTCCTCATCGTCGTACTCGAAGTCAGAATCCGAATCGGAGTCGTAGTCCTCCTCCACTTCCTTTTCGGTGATGATGGCCACCGGGGAAGGGGCTCGTCGTCGTACAGAACTGTAGGCAGTGGGTTCATATTGGTCTTCATCGTAGTCGGAGTCATCCTCGCTGACGTCCGAGTCGGCGTCAGAAAGGTCCTCGGGATCCCAGTCTTCCTCCGGATCCTCAACCACAGTCTCCGCCCATTGGATGTGTCGAGGCTCGGAACTGTGAGAGGTCTTGGTCACACCGCTGACCGTCTGGTTGAACCAGCGTTCTTGTTCACGTTCAGCATCCGCCAACTCCAGCATGAGCGAGTCGAGCAGGTTGGCGTGTCCAACTAGAAGGCGGAGATCATGGTCCGCCCGGGAAGCTTCGCGGGTGAGCTTCTTCCGGGCGGCGTGGGCGAGATAGTAGGTTTGAGTGATGCTCATTTTCTTTTGTTGCCGTCTGCGGGCAAGTGAAGTAAAGTAGGAGCTGAGGGAAGGGGTTGAGGTGGGAAGAGAAGAAGGAGAGGAAGAGTGGGAGGAGAGAGTAGAAGTAGAAAGTGTGGGGGAAGCAGGAGTTGCCATGGCGCAAATCTCCGGGAGGGCCGTGTTGATGTGCTTGTGAGATCGCCGAACTAAGAGGCTAAGGAGTGACTCGTTCGCTTTGCGCGGTGACTCAGGCAGCCTTTCCTCTTTCCGGCGGTCGAACTATCAACCAATCAAGGTGTGGTAGGTCAGGGGGCGGTGAGTCAAAGGTCGCTGCTGTCGCTGCAAGCGGATCAATAATCGCAGCGCCTTATCTTTCAGTCTCGTTCGTTTGCGACTGGTGCAGATTGCAGACGCAAAAACTGGGGAATAATATCGATATCTTGATGTTGTCAGGCTGGTGAGGGTTCCTGGCGTCCCAGCGTCTCCACTAACAATCATGCACTTTCAATAATCAATAGTATGTAGTGGCCGGCAGGGAAAGAGGGATTGATGTGCTGGTAGTGATGTAGTGATGTAGTGTTGTAGTGGCTGATGCGGTCTGAGGTGGACGACGCAAGACTGGTGAAGACAAGCGAGGATGATTAGTTGAATGTTGTGATTAGAGAAGAGAAGAAGAAAAAATCAACAATCTCAGATGTACCAGGGAGATAGGGAAGGTTATGATATATCCACTTTCTAGGCTGATTCTTTTTTTTTTCTTTGCTTGTTGTCCGCTATTTCCAATCGCCGGATCTTACACCCTTTTTTTCTTGCCTTTTTTTTTTTTTTTATCTGCTCGTACTCCATCTAAAGTCCGAACGCGCGATCGGACGTTCGGCGACAGAGCGTCCGTGGATCGGATACTCCGTCAAGGATACCGGATCCACCAAATTCTGCACCCAAGGTCCCTGCCCAAGAAGGCAACTGCTATCTCACCGCCCGTAGTAAGAACCAATAGTCTTGTCGCAACAGGCAATGCAGTGAGTCACGTCCGGGCGCCGCCTGCTTATCCCCATTCTGGGCGATCCCAGCTCAGCCCAGTTGAGAACACAAACCCTGGACGGGGTTCCGATGACCAATCTTTCCGCGCCGTTGTCTCCGGCTGATGAAGAAAATAGAGAGGAAAAGGGTAAAAAGCTTCCCAAGCTAGAAAATTCCAGCAGGTGCCCAGCACACCTGCCCTGCGGCTAATACGATTACTCAACCATTATCTGCATTAGAAATCCTGACTGCAATCACCGATCATTATTCATCATCTTTTTTCCTTCGCGCCAAGTGTCAAATCCCATTATTTCCACGGTTGATCAGAGGGGACCAGATGCGTTCGATCCTTTTATTCATATAGATTCTACGGATTTCCGGCACCTGGTCTATCCTATGTCTTCTCCCCCCCCCCCTCACTGCTAATTTACCTTTTATACCCTCTGATTGATAATTGAATTGATTCATAAGCTTACACTATACCTTAGTCCCCTAACATACCCAGCCTCACGATAGTGTTGACCCTGTATTGAGTCTTCCGGACGGAATCCGTGACCCGACACAAAATCCATTCCCCACCCATTCGTTCTTCTGGATTGCCGGGCGCAGTTAGGATTTTAGGTACGGAGTAGGCTATCCGATTTTTCTTGCGCATCGCGTTTGTCAGCCAACCAGGGCTCTCTCATAATGAGTAATATCAACCCTGTCTCAATGGAGCATGGATCAAAAACCGAACTGCTATCCAACTCCGTCCATGCCGTTGATGCTCCCTCCCCCTCCCCTGTACAGCACCATTCTGGGCATTGTTGCGAGACAGACAGGTAGAACGAAATGGTGACCGAAAACGGACAGCTCCCGGTCGGTCGGGCTTGGAGGAAATACCCCCCCTGCGGAGTTGCACACTCATCAATGAAATCCCGATGCGAATACGACGAACCCCATTCCGACCATGTCTTGGCCCCATCCCATTTTTCGGGTTTCTGCCTTATTCTGCCTATCTACTTGTAGCTACATCCACCATTTTTAGACGAAATGTGTGGAATCAAGGCAATTTGCCTAGATACTCTCCGTATTATGAATTGTCCACGTATTTCGGGACTTCACGCTCTGTTTCAAGACTGCTAGGCACCCAATATACCCTGACAGGTTGCCACATTTCAAGATATCTTTAGGGTGAAAAGGAACGCAAATCTGGGGTCCATCATCATCGCTTAGGCGTACTTCCTTCTTGGCTTGTGCGGCTCATACATGCTCTCTCTCTCTCTCTCTCTCGCTCCACAATACTAGCCATGCTTGGCAAGTCAGACTCTTGGGAGGCACGCACGACAATTCTTGAGGCGAGACAATTGGTTCTACTATGGGATTGCCTAGAAAGAATAGTGTCGACTAGTTAGCTAGGCGGAGGGGTACGATAAGGGATCGGCTGGGTAGTAGGGATTGATCGCCTTCTATTACCCCCCTCGATAAACGTGTCGTCCTCTTGGCAATTACTCAACTCCATAGGCAGCGAAAATCCCCCTGGTTGCTTTAAATTGCTTACACAGATGGGCTGTGTAAGTTCAGTAGAGCCGGCCTAAATACACATGTAGCCTGCGCTAAGTGGCTGTCAGTTCTCACAGAAAGTCGGTGCTTTTGGGGGCGTGATGGAATGATGGCGGTGACTTGGGAGACCCGCGCGGCACATAATGTCTTACGCAGCTAAGAAAAAAATGAGGCTCTGATGAATGACCCGAAGCCATGTGTTGCCGTGGTTATCATATCAACATCAATAGTCCATTGCCTAATTGTCTAACTGAAACTGCCCCCCTAACTGACACAGCCCACTGAAGGAGCGGAGCAGTGCGGAGAGAAGGAAGGGAGAATGGGCTTGGAGGGGGTCTGATCCTAGCCCCATCGAGGAATTAGAGTTATGCTCATTGCGAATCGCATGCTCATCATGTGACTGACATTTTGGGAACAATGGCGGACGGTCGGAGATAACAGACCAGGCGATGCTTTTTGCGCCGAAGGCTATAATCTGCCTGGTGAGCCCAGCCTCGATCAGGGCAGCGACGACAACCATGATGCCATGATGCCAATGACGAGGTCAATGACGATAAGGTAAGCACAGCATCCCTGCTGTCGCAGACTTCGCCATCGTCGTCGCCATCGTCGTCGCCATCGATCATCATGATCACCCCCCGTCCACCGCGGCCAGAATCACCAATGCACCCACCACCGCTCCGCTCCCTTGAGTCTGGAGCGGGCAGCGACTCCATCATCCTGTGGGGAATGACTATGGCGGGGGGAAGGAGTGAGGGCGTAATCTTGCATAATACAGCCGTCCCAAAGAAGAACGAACAGCAAGAATAACAACAACCCAAATTCAAGCTCCCAACCATTTTACTCATAACATGACAGCCATTCTTGACCAGAACTGTACTCAAAACACAGATCATCCCCAATCTCCCATTCGATACCATACATCCAACGCTGCAAACGTCAATCCATCATCACACTCTTAACTATTGAATCCACCAGCTTATCAACACGCATTACTCAGGACAAAAGATACATACCAGTAACGTCAAACCACATCATCAACAGCAGCGGCAGCATGCTGTTTTGGCAGGCAGCAGAGTAGCCACTTCGCCTCCACCACCCACCCTTACGATGCCATCATCACAGAACACCACTACCGATAACGATAGTAAAGCAGCGAACATTGAATGTGCAATAAAGTATACCACTCACATCATCATACAGCTTCCCCATACTTCTGTTGAACTAGTGCGTGTCTTGTCCTATCTCATGAACTACGATCATCCTGACGAAAATCCTTTGAATGGGTTAAACATCTCCTCCCCAAGAAATGTTGTGCTACACAGGAAACTGTTGCTGTGTAAGTTGTTAATCGCAAATAAGGAGGTGTGAAGGCTATCCTTGACGTCACGACCATTTCTCATCTCATGGCATTTGCCATCGAGGGTGCGGACCACCACCCAACCCAACGGACAACGGCTCATCTCTCAGAGGGGGATTAGTGATCCGACCCGGGGAGGTTCTTTGTGTGAGGGATCGGTGACTTCATCGTTTTCGGTATCGTATGTAGTAGGTACTATGTTTGTAGAAAGAGATGTAGGATAGTATGGATATCATGCATGGAGTAATTTATCACTATCTTAGCCCATTCATCAAATCCCAAACACCGTCGCAATCCCCATACTCTACAGTACGAGCACTCTGCAAAAGCACCAGACCCTGGGGAGGAGGAGGAGGAGGAGGAGGAGGAGGAGGAGGA